>NC_142929.1:135710710-135731114 GCF_046866305.1 Octopus bimaculoides
TTCACATAAGCTAATGTTGTGTATCTCATAAAGCATGTTCAACCTCTACATATCTTCCATATATAATGGTCATATTTCACTACCAAGCATCTTTTTATATGGCTTATGCATCCCTACAAAGCCATTAATCTACCCACCTCCATTTCCTCAGTGGCCACCAAATTACACATAGACCCCAGTCAAAGTCTGTCTCCAAGTGAACACATGCAAGATGTAGTGGCTTCCTCTTAGCTAAGAACTTTTTTTATAGTTGTCTCACCGGTTTCCAGATAAGGTAATATTTTCCCCTACTACAGACACCTTTTTTCACAGAATATGGTAAAGAAATGATACCATTTGTATGACACATTTGTTGTCAATAAGTGCATGATGTCAACACAACAAGATACATATACACACTCATGAGTGCATACATACACACATACACATAAACATTATATACACATAGGCGCAGGAGTGGCTGTGTAGTAAGTAGCTTGCTTACCAACCACATGGTTCCGGGTTCATTCCCACTGCGTGGCACCTTGGGCAAGTGTTTTCTACTATAGCCTTGGGCCGACCAAAGCCTTGTGAGTGGATTTGGTAGATGGAAACTGAAAGAAGTCCGTCATATATATGTATATATGTATGTGTGTGTATATGTTTGTGTGTCTGTGTTTGTCCCCCCTCCCAACATCACTTGACAACCGATGCTGTTGTGTTTACGTCCCCGTAACTTAGTGGTTCGGCAAAAGGGACCAATAGAATAAGTACTAGGCTTACAAAGAATAAGTCCTGGGGTCGATTTGCTCGACTAAAGGCGGTGCTCCAGCATGGCCACAGTCAAATGACTGAAACTAGTAAAAGAGTACATAAACACACACACACACACACACACACACTCTTTTTCGGTTTCCATCGAATTCATTCACAATGCTGACCAACATGTCTGTTGAAGTTGCTAGCCACAATAACAGTATCAAAGTCAATTGTCACTGTGGTAATTTAAACAAGGATTTCATAGAAGTGGTTCTTTTGTTCTTCAAATTAATCCTGTTTCTTGTATATATACAAAGATAAATGTTGTTGTTGAGTTGTCGCATCTTAATTATCTTAACTATACACCTTAACATTATCCATTTCTCAGCTCAATTAGTTTACTCATTTCTCAGCAAGTAGTATGCCTTCCCAACACCTGCTGCCACTTTTGCTTGCCCAAAAGAATTTGTATTGCTGTTTTTTTCTTGTGAGGAGTTTGGTTGAGGATCCATTCCTCTTTAACTGTTGCATACAACACACACCTACTCATTTCCACAATCTCAATAAATCTCCCTTTCATTATGCCTAAATTGTTGGTTAAATCCCTAAAAATTGAAATTGAAAGAAAGAGGGCATGAAATTTTGGTGATAAATCTGTTGGATGACATTTATACACATATACACACATGTATGTGCATGTGTGTATGTGTATATATGTGTGTGTATGTGTATATATGTGTGTGTATGTATGTATGTTATTGTTCAGTTTTATTTCAAGATTTCTTGCCAATAGAGAAAGAGCTGGTTTCTACATACATGGTTTCCTACATACATTTCATTTCCATATCTACCTAAATCAATCTTGAAAGAGAAAGGAAACACAAAGCACTTACCTGAATAAAGAAGGCAGCAAAAAATGCAACGCTCAGCACAAACAGCTTTGGTTGCCTATCAGCCATACTCTTATTCTGAGATTGTCACTTGGACAATGGAACTACCTCAGTAATGCTGAAAACCCTGAAATATTCAATGCAAGAAACATAAGCCTTAAAGAACATATCAAAGCATAAATTAAATAATGATAAGAGAACAGTAACTTTTAAAACAAAATTTACATTAACATTAAAATTAACATTTCTTTTTTAAATTAACTGAATTTTGCTTACACAAAGCCCAACTAATTAGGGAGAGAGTCCGCTTAGATGAGATGCAGTTTGGGTTCGTACCAGGTAGAAGCACCACTGATGCTATATTCTTAGTACAGAAACTGCAGGAGAAATACCTAGCCAAAGATAAACCCCTATACTTGGCTTTTGTTGAGTTGGAGAAAGCCTAGCTTTTGACAGGGTCCCCCAATCTCTTGTCTTGTGGGTGATGTGGAAACTGGGGATTGACGATTGGTTAATAAGAGCTGTACAGGGATGCCGTTAGTAAGATAAGGGTCGGCAATGAATATAGCAAAGAATTCTGGATAGAAGTAGGGATTCATCAAGGATCAGCCCTCAGCCAACTCTTATTCATCATAGTCCTCCAGACAATAACAGAGGAATTCAAGACAGGCTGCCTCTGGGAGATCCTCTTTGCTGATGACCTTGCTCTCATACCAGAACTAGAGAAGAAATTTCAGGTGTGGAAGCAAGGTTTAGAATCGAAGAGCCTTAGAGTCAATGTTACAAAAACCAAAGTCCTAGTAAGTAGGAAGGCGAACACATCACAAACCCCTTCAGGTAGATGGCCCTGCTCGATCTGTAGAAAAGGTGTAAGTAGAAATTCCATGTACCCAGTGTAAGCTATGGACGCATAAGAGGTGCAGCAACATCAGAGGAAGGTTAACTGGGAAGAAAGCTTTTGTGTGTGGCAGAGGCACAGGGGCAATAAACACCACAGATGCTCAGAAAACTGATTCCATCACATGCCAGGGGAAGAAACTAGAAGTAGTTGATAGTTTCCGCAACCTAGGTGACCAAGTCTATAGTGGGGTTGGATGCTCAGAGAGTGTTGCCACTAGAATAAGAATAGTCTGGGCAAAGTTCAGAAAGCTCCTACCTCTACTGGTGACAAAGGGCCTCTTGCTCAGAGTGAAAGGTAGATTGTACGATGCATGTGTGTGAACTGCCATGCTACACGGCAGTGAAACATGGGCCGTGCCTGCTGAAGACGTGTGTAAACTCAAAAGAATTGAAGCTAGTATGATCTGCTGGATGTGTAATGTCAGTCTGCACACACAACAGAGTGTAAGCACCCTGAGAGAAATTTTGAATGTAAGAAGCATCAGATGTGGTGTGCAAGAGACGACTGCACTGCTATGGTCATGTGCTATATATGGATGAGGAGAGCTAACAGTGGAAGGAACCTGTGGAAGAGGGAGACCCAGGAAGACATGGGATGAGGTGGTGAAGCATGACCTTCAAATGTTGGGCCTCACAGAAGCAATGATGAAAGACCGAGACCTCTGGAAATATGCTGTGATTGAGAAGGCCTGGCAAGAAAAGTGAGATCATAGCCATAGCCTACACCGGTGTCACATAACCAGCCCATTTAGAAAGTACCTTTGGATCGTCAGGCAACATGCCGTGCTTGAGGAGACCTACTGAGTCAAGTAAATCAAAATCAAATCAAATGGAATTGTAGTTGTGGCTGATACCAGAGCTGGTGACATGCAATAAGCACCATTCATGCGTGGGTCACTGCCAGAGCTGCTTGACTGGCTCCCCATGCTGGTGGCACATAAAAAGCACCATCCAAATGTGGTTGAAGCCAGCCCCTCTACCCTGACTGGCTCCTGTGCCAGTGGCATGTAAAAAGCACTATCTGAACGTAGCCGATGCCAGTGCCACCTGACTGGCACGTAAAAAGCACCCACTACACTCTCAGAGTGGTTGGCATTAGGAAGGGCATCCAGCTGGAGAAACATTGCCAGATCAGATTGGAGCCTGGTATGGCCTACTGGCTTGCCAGTCCCCAGTCAAACCATCCAACCCATGCCAGCATGAAAAACGGATGTTAAACAATGATGATGATGATGATGATGATTACATTGCTTTTTCTCTGCATATTCTGATTTAATAGCTAATTTTTTTTTTTTAATCAGTTGGTGAAATAAAATGATAAATGACTCATGTTATCTTAAAGTGGTTATTAGCTTAATTAAGAGTCATTACACACAATATAATCTTCAGTTTGATGTATTGTACTTATGGGTGAAAGGAGCTTGGGTTAGCAGTTAAGAAGTTCACTTTACAACCAAGAGGTCCTGGGGTTGATCTACTTCCTAGTATGCAAGGAAGGCTTATTTTCCCACAACCTCAATTTAATTCAAGCCTTGTAAGTGAAAGTGAATAGACAGAAACTGTATGGAAGCCTATCAGATGAACTACTAGTTATTTAACCCTTTCGTTACTAACCTGGCTGAAACCGGCTCTGGCTCTGTAGTACAAATGTCTTGTTTTCATAAGTTTTGAATTAAAATCTTCCACCAAACCTTAGTCACAATTTATGTTCCTAACACTAGCTTAATGATAACTGAGTTATTTTACTAAATTCTTTTGTCATATTTAACGTAATTGAAAGAAACACAGAGCATCTCAAAATAAATACAGTAACAAAAGGGTTAAAGGCTTAACCATGTTACACCTTGTATCACACTAATTTTGCCTGAGAATTACATTGAGGGTACACATGTCTGTGGAATATTCCCCCGCTCATAAGGGAATGCAATGAGTAGGTGGTTCTGTTGGTTGAACAATTAGATACTCATAACAGACTTCAAAGAAAGAACTGTTTACTTTTTTCTCTCTTTTTAAGAAGTTGCATATAAGTAAAACATGAGCAAGGAGGTGAAAAATATTGTGTTGTGCTGAAGAATTTGTATAGCAAGTGTGTTTGAAGCACTGAACTCTGTTATTCATACTGTCAACCTCAGTTTGATGAAAACTTGAACTGATGTTAATTTAGATCACAATTCAATAGAGTGAGGTGCCACTTAGTTTTGTGCCCTGTTGAGTCAACTAACTTACCTGCTCTTCAGGTAGTTACAAAATTAATTATGTTTCGTTTATGGTAACATGAAATACAAATTTAAAACTTAAAAGAATCTGTATACAATGCAGTAAAGGCAACTGAAAAATTATAAGACATCTACACTAAATTCCCCATCCCAATAATTCTTTCTTACATAAGAGTGAAATGTAAAATATTTGGGGCAGATACAATACAAATTCAATTAACACCATAAATGACATAAAATAGTCTTAAACTAGTTTGAGTACATAAGAGGTATGCATAAATTGCTTTAATAATGATAAAGTAAATTTCTTTTGACAACATCCGGGTCATTTTGAATAAAATGTGGAAGATTATAGTTAGGTGAGTAGATTATGTGAATTAAGGAGATTTCTTATCTCAGGATAGAAGGACAAAGTCATACTGTGCAGGAGCATAGCCCAAAAGTTAAGGCCTAAACATTAAATTGGCCTTGTTTTGACCTTGTTATAGACTTCTCCAACTTACAGGTTACCATGCTAGGTAGCATGAAAATGCATCGATTATTCTTGTACAGCTCTGGCAAAACAAAAGGTTCTTTTATTCTTTTACTGGTTTCAGTTATTGGACTGCGTCCATGCTGGGGCACCCCAGTACTTATTTTAAGTCTGAATCTTATACTATTAGTTTCAGAGACAAACATTTTGACACCGATTGCTAACAGGTGAGAAACAAATGGAGAGAAAGAGGGGAGGAGGGAGACAAAGAAAGACAGACAGACAAGCAGACACATATAAAAATCACATGCTTCTGCACAGTTTCTGTCAACTAAATACACTCACAAAGCAATGACTGGCCGCATATATGGCTGCAAAAATAGACATTTTACATGACCAGAGAAAAAAAATTAAGTGTGATCTAAAAACCAGATGTGGTAGGGATACTGTACTGAAAAATAAGGAAAAATATCTGTATTAGGAATTTGAACCTATACTTGTAAGATCACAAGACCTAGGACACCGGATTTAACTTTTTAAAATAAAATTACTCATTTAAACAAATATGAATGATACAGGGAACCCTAGTAATAAAATATTTTAAAAAATACACCATGAGAAACTAAATGGATTTATAGGTTGGACAAGTAGCAGATTATACTACTTTTCAGGATTACATATTAGTATTTTTTTTATCAAGGTGGGCTATTTGCTAAAATAACCAGTGTTTAAAATTACAATTTTTCAAAGAACCCTAGTGAATCAAAACTGGCCTAAAAGCAATGATCAAAAGTGTTTGTGCAGTGCCACGGAAGAGCACCCAGCACACTGTTATAGGGATGGTAGTAATAATGGAGAACCCCATCACATAGACACATGATGAGTGGTATGTGGTAGTTGTTACAAATAGTGTAACATAGGAAGCCAACACAGTAGAGAGGTAGAGTACAAAGGCAGCCAGTCAGACAGATAGTCGTATCTTACTTGTCTAACTATACTGCTTTACTGGAGTGGGTGTTATAACAGTCCAACAGAGGATTACAACATTCTGTAAAGTGGTTGGCATTAGGAAGAGTATCCAGCCAATAGAAACCATGCTAAACCAGACTGGAGCCTAGTGCAGCACAGGTCAAACTGTTCAACCTGTACCAGCATGAACATCATCATCATCATCATTTAACGTCTGCTTTCCATGCTAGCATGGGTTGGACGATTTGACTGAAGACTGGCGAACCAGATGGCTACACCAGACTCAAATCTGATCTGGCAGAGTTTCGACAGCTGGATGCCCTTCCTAATGCCAACCACTCCGAGAGTGTAGTGGGTGTTTTTTACGTGCCACCAGCATGAGGGCCAGTCCGGCGGTACTGGCAATGGCCACGCTCAAATGGTGTTTTTTTACGTGCCACCTGCACAGGAGTCAGTTCAATGTTTTGTTCACATGCCACCAGCATGAGTGCCAAATGATGATGATGATATACACACACTTAGACACACACATTTACTAGTCAAATTTTCAATATGGGCTACTTTCTAACAAATCTGCTACTTTTAATAAATTCTGTGTTACTTTGTTGTACAATTAAATAAATATAGCAGCCTGATACTAATAGTCTCTGAAATGTACAAAAAAACAAAGAAAAAAAAAGCAAAACAAAAGTTGTGCTTTGGGAAATTGGCTGTGTATGCAGAAAAATGAATAAAGTTGAAAAACAAGTAAGTAAAATTGTTGTAGGGAAAAAAATAAACATTCAGATAGTATGTGCATAAGACAGGTGTAACAGCGATCAGAAATGTAAAAAGTACTATATCAAATTGTACAAACAGACTGAAATTTCCAATTCTAAAGGACTGTCAGACTATTCTTAGCCTGGTATTTGTTATCATATTGTGGACTACTAAACAATAATTCATTCTACGATAGATACAAAGCCATTCTGCATTGGGTCGGAGCTAGTTGAATATATATGACCTCAAAAGGATGAAAGGCAAAGTCAATTTTGGCACAATTTGAACTCAGAATGTAAAACTGGAAGAAATGCTACAAAGCATTTTGTCTGGTGCACTAACAAGTATGCCAGTGACAAGACTTACAGTCTTAAAATTGGTAAAATACTAAGTTCCAATGTTGATGGCTTTACTCAATGTATTAATAAACATATATAGAGGTAAGAATCAAATTTGGATTTGTTGCCAAGCTTAATCTAATAGTATGATGTATAAACATTATTTCTGATTAATTAAAGACATTCAGTTGTAATAAATTTCAAATTAAACGAACAAAAGGACACCGAAAAGAAAACAAGGAATATTAGAATGGGATTTAAAATCAGTACAAAATTTGTTGTTGATAATATGGAACTAATTTCACTTGTAATAATAATAATGAAATTATTGTGTACAGGGTGTGCACAAGGTCTGGGTACATGGATTAAATAAAATCATAACATAAACAATTAAATATAAGAAATAATAATTTCTTAAAATATGTGTTAATCCTCATATACCCAGACTTTGTGGACACCTTGTATAGTGCTCAGGTGCACTACAACTCATCAAAGGTGCATGTACAGTACATAGAATTATGTACAAAAGTCAGGAAAGTGAACAGTGTATGAGTCATGATATACATGTGTGCATGCATATGGAAGGGGAAATATCAGGTGTAGTGTTGGTAAACTTCAGGAAGCATGGAGGTTTTAAAGGATGCAATGTCTCGGCAACTAACAACTGATGTAGGTAGTCTGTTCCATGCTTCAGCAATTCTGAGTGTGAAAAAATGTTTCCGAAAGTCATGGGAGCTGTGCTGTTTTCTGGCTTTGTAGGCATGCACACGTGTTAAATACATGGAGCTCAAAGAGGTGTTCAAGGTGGTTGTTGGCACAACAGTTAATAATTTTGAGGGTGTTTACCAAGTCAGTTGCCAGATGTCAGAGCTTCAATGTATCTATGCCCAAGGAGGCAAGGCATTCAGAGTATGGTAGATGCCTGATGGAGAGTATTTGCTTGGTTGCATGTCTCTGAATAGTTTCCAGGAAGTCAATGTCCTGGGCAAGATAGGGGTTCCAGACTGGTGATGCAAATTCCAAGTGTGGCCACACCATAGCCATACACAGCCTTAAATAGATAGCTGGAGAGTAGCTGCCAAAGGTCTTGCTGAATGACACCAAGACACCCTTAGCCTCCTTGACAATTTTAGAGATGTGCTTTGTCCAGCACAAATCGCTGCTAACAGTAATGCCCAGATCAGGTTCAAAAGAAAACTTCTTGATATTAGTGTTGTGGAGAGAGTATGCAGACACTGAGTTTTTCCTTCCAAAATGCATGATGGTACACTTGTCCACAGCCAGCTTGAGTTGCCAGTCTGTGATCTATTGTTGCATTGTGTCTAGGTCCAATTGGAGGAAAGATCTATAATGTTCAGGATCTGCCTTTTTTATCTCAAGGTACAACTTGATATCATCTGCATATTTCAGCACTGTGGCATTCTTTAAGTTGGCATCTATGTCATTAATGTATGCAACAAACAAAAGGGAACCAAGAACAGATCCTTGTGGTACACCAGATGATATATCAGAGGGTGAAGAATGCTGTCCTAGAACCATGACTACCTCTTTTTGACTGAAAATGAAGGACTCCAACCAGTTAAAAAGATCTTTCACACTCAATGCAGAGAGTTTTATCATAAGTCTTTTGTGTGACACAGAACTAAAAGCTTTAGCAAAGTCAAGGTAAACAACATTCATGAGCCACCATCAGTGACCTGAGTGATGTCTTCTGGAAACTCGATAAGTTGATCACAGCAGCTGGAGTTAAGGATAAACCCAAATTGCAAGGGCCAGATGAGGCTGTGATAGACAACATTAACAACAAACTATTTCCAAAACAGTACCAGTCTGATAAATCCTGTAAGTAAAGCCAAAAGTGGTTTTGTAACACTTGAAAAGTAGAAACAGAAGACTATCATCATTATCATCATTAAACGTCCACTTTCCATGCTAGCATGGGTTGGACGGTTTCACTGAGGACTAGCAAGCCAGGAGGCTGCACCAGGCTCCAATCTGTTCTGACAAGGTTTCTACAGCTGGATGCCCTTCCTAACACCAACCACTCCAAGAGTGTAGTGGGTGTTTTTTAACATGTCACTGGCACATGGGCCAATCTGCTTTTGAGGCACCTGTGCCACTTGAAATATTGTATACAACCCATTGCCTCATCACCATAAGCTTGCTTGAAGCATGCTCAATGTCTCTGTAGCAGACTTCCCAAGTTTAACAAAAAATTCCACGTTGACTCTTTGTTCCTGGCCATGACAAAATCACAGACTACAGCAAACACATGATCACAAAAACACAAATTTCACAACTTGCAAAGTAAACATTTTGATGTCACTTGACACACTGCCTCATGAAGATCACTGCTAGCTCTCACAACATGCAACCATGTGCTGCCATCTGTTGATGCACTACAGAAGTAGTCCAGGAACTTTTTGATACCACCTCACACACACACACACACACACAAATATATACTGGATTGTCCGGAAAGTTCATGCCAGTTTTTAGTCACTCATATTCCAACATGTTAGAACATGTCAAATTTATCGATACATATGATATGCTTACATTTCCAGTTAGTGTACACTTCAAACTATCTCTTGAGAAAGACAGTTTAAAATTACTTAATTCGTGTCAATTCTGCATCTCTATGAAAATAGACGATTATTAGGGGCATTTTAGACACTTGATGCATTATTATTACCATAGAGGCAAAACTACTTTGCTAGCAACAAAAAAGATATGCGCTATGTACGGTGAAGGTGCTTTGGCTGACAGAACTGTACAGAAATGGTTTGCTAAGTTTAGAGTTGGTAACTGTAGCCTTATTGATGAAGATCACTCAGGCAGACCCCGCCACCCACTTCAGATGATGACCAAATCAGGGCATTGATTGAGAATAACTCACATTACACAGTGTGGGAATTGGCAGAAACACTAAATTTATCAAAATCCACCTTCCATGTGCACTTAGTGAAGCTTGGGTACTCAAATCACGGAAATGTTTGGGTACCACATGATTTGAGTGAAAAGAATCTTTTGTATCACATTTCTATCTGTGATTTGCTGTATAAACACAATGAAATTGCATCCCTTTTTGGAGCAAATAGTGATGGGTGATGAGAAATGGATCATTTACAACAATGTTCAGTGAAAAAGATCCTGGGGTAAGCGACATGAGCCACCTTTAGCCACTTTAAAAGCAGGTCTTCATCCTAAGAAAGCCATGCTCTGCATCTGATGGGATTGGAAACGAATCCTGTACAATGAACTTTTGCCAAGTAACCATTCTGAGAAGTATTGCTTTCAATTGAATGATTTAAAGGCAGCAATTCAAGAAAAACGCCCAGGAAAGGTGTTTTTTTTCCATCAGGATAATGCCAGACCTCACGTTTCTTTGGTGACACATCAAAAATTGTTGCAGCTTGGATAGAATGTATTACTCCACCCACCATATCCACCAAACATTGCTCCTTCGGATTTTCATTTCTTCAGGTCCTTGCAAAATAACCTCAATGATAAAAATTTTAATTCTTTGGAGAAACTCCACCTTAAGGAGTTCTTTGCCAAGAAACCACTAAAATCGGGCCGACCAAAGCCTTGTGAGTGAATTTGGTAGACGGAAACTGAAAGAAGCTCGTCGTATATATGTATATGTATATATATATATATATATATATATATGTGTTTGTGTGTTTGTGTGTCTGTGTTTGTCCCCCCCAACATCGCTTGACAACCGATGCTGGTGTGTTTACGTCCCCGTAACTTAGAAGTTCGGCAAAAGAGACCGATAGAATAAGTACTAGGCTTACAAAGAATAAGTCTTGGGGTCGATTTGCTTGACTAAAGGCGGTGCTCCAGCATGGCCGCAGTCAAATGACTGAAACAAGTAAAAGAGTAAACTATTTTACAAACCAAATTATTACTTTTAAACAGTAGGTGTACATTCAGAAATTGCTAATGCAGACTACCACTGGTTTCTTTGGACCCTATTCTTTAATACAGTGTTTCTCAGACATTTTCAGCTATTGCCTTTTGATTTTACTAACACCTTTTCAATGACCCCTTGCTACATTTCACACCTCCCAGACTTTAGATAGGTTTTATTTTCATTTATTTATTCACTTTCACATTTTCTAGTTTTCTTTAACGTTGGTACCCCAAAGTTATATATCTTAATATCTTAGCTAATTTACTTTCAGAACTTTAAAAAATATTATTATTATTATCATCATCTTTATTATTATTTTATCACCATGCCAAGCCTACTTACTATGGATTTGCTGCCCCCCCCCCCTGCTTGGAAAACAATGTGATTAGTTAGTGGTATCCAATGTATAGTTATTGGTATTTAATATCCCCCCCTCTCTGACTGAGAGCATGGAAATAGGCTGGTCAACTGGTGTGTTGTCAGATCACAGGAGAGTTTAAATCTTCAGTGGTTACTATTATGTATCTAAGTAATGCATTTATTCTTACATAACTCCATATTTCAAGGGTATGCCCTGGCACTTGCTACCACCTATCTCTCTCTTCTTTTCTCAACCATCCTGTTTATATTCTGATCCCCATCCCTTGTGAGTATACCTGGCACTCTGCCACCATATCTCTCTTGCACTCTTGCTGTCTCCCACTCTCTTTCTCTCCTTCTCCTGCTCTCCCCTCTGGCTGGGTAACTACGTATCTCCTTTACAGCAGTACACCTGTTTCTGACCTCATTGTTGATCCCTCTCTCTCTCTCTCTCTGGCTGGGTAACCATGTACCTCCTCTACACCAAGACACCTGTGTCTGTCTCTCTGTCTCACTATAACTTTTCATCATCTGACAAGAGATCCCCTCCTCCAATGCCCTCCCACTCTCAAAGGATCTTTGTCTTGCCAGTTACTTGGTGACCCTGCCTGTGTTGATGCCACATAAAAAGCATTCAGTGCACACTATAAAGTGGTTGGCATTTATAAGGGCATCCAGCTGTAAAAATCATGCCAAAACTGACTTCACCCGTACTTGCGCCACATAAAAATCACTCACTACACTCTGCTGGGTGGTTGGTGTTAGGAAGGGCATCCAGCTGTTAAAACTCTGCCAACCAGACACAGAAGGCAGGTGCAAGCTCCTGACAAATCGTCCAACCCATGCCAGTATGGAAGGTGGACATTAAATTATGATGACAATAATGATGATGATGATACACATAATATCAAGCCAGAGTAATTTGGTTCCCTGTATTAGTTTTATGCAGGTGACTACCTACTATAAGTGAATATCTGATGCATCATTACCTGACCTAACTTATCGACCCAACCCTTAGTGTGTGTGGTTTTGGCTAAACTCAGGCACGTAATCTAAGTGCTTCATATTTAACCTACAGATAACAGTTCAAATTTTTCTTTATATTCCAGTTTATTGTTGTTGTAGCTAACTAGTCGTCTATTGTAATATTATTTATTTTATTTTATCTAGTTTTAGCCCTAGAACTATGGCCATAAGTTAATTTTTTTAATTTTATTTGAATAGAAGATAATAGCTTTAAAAAATAACACAGGCATTGATCACTAACCCCTTAGCCCCCTTGGTTCTCAGTACCCACAAAAAATGTTCCACAACCCTCATCCCATAGATCACTGATATTTCTTGCTGTTGCCATAGAAACTTCTGACACTATTAATAAATTAGGTACAAGTGATGATATAGAGTAGTATTAGCATCAACCATTTAGATGGTAGACATGGTCATCAATGTGCGTAACTAGTACTTAATTTATCGACCCTGAAAGGATGAAAGGCAAAGTCGACCTCGGCGGAATTTGAACTCAGAACGTAACAGCAGACGAAATACTGCTAAGCATTTCGCCTGGAGGGGTAACGTTTCTGCCAGCTCACCGCCTTTAGTCGCTATTTCTATCAAGTAAAGTGCCATATAAAGGTGGCTTTGCATTGATGATAAGGGCAGTGGCATCATTAGTTCTTTTCAGTATGTTATTGGTCTTGTTTATATCAACCCAGAAGGCTAAAAGACAAACAAGTTTCATACTTAGGCACAAGGCTTAAGACTTATAGGGAAGAGGAAATGAAATTGCATGAATTCATGCCTTTCTTCAAAGTAGTGAAGTAAAATTGGCTACCTCAAAAATAATAAATGGAAGCAAAAATTATATTAAAACTTAAAATTTAGTTTCTTCAGAAATAAAATCTGCTAGACAAAAAAAATATGAATGACATATATAAAATGTAAATGAAAATGACAAAACAAAGATTATTAGGAACATTCCAGTGATCACTGAGGTAAAATAGAAATCCCTGTAAATTATATGCTCTTCATAGTTATCAGTGGCTATCAATAAACAAACAGGTCATAAGATAGAATTATTGTACAACAATCTTGATCCTGGTGAGGTGATAATGTTTCTATCTGACAACAGTATAGACGCACAGAAACACAGTGTATTAATGCAACTATTCCTGTCTTGGCTCTTATTGTAATTTTTCTATGAACTCTGTAAACAATTTCTTAATCTTTCAAATTTCTTCTAGTTTTAAAATCAACAACCCCAAATACCTTTACTGTTGGAAAGATTTGTGAAATAATGAAAATAATAATAATCCTTTCTCCTATAGGCACAAGGCCTGAAATTTATGGAGAGGAGGGTTAGTTGATTACACTGACCTCAGGGGTCAACTGGTACTTATTTTATTGATCCCAAAAGGAAAAGGACAAAGCAAAGCTACAGAATTTGGATAGAACTAGAAAGCTGCTCACAGTGCATTCCATTCTAAAAACAATACCGACCAACTTTACCTACCAAGAAAGGAGGGTGGGAGAGGATTATTAAATGCAGAAGACACTGTTATTTCAGTGATATTGGGTCTGAAAAATTATGTTGTGCAGAGCAGAGAAAGAATACTATTGGCAGCTTGAGATACTCAAAAAGTCACTGAAAGAGTAGGAGATTTCAAAGAGAAAAAGTACAATAGAACAAACAAATAGAAGGAAATGAAATAACATGGCATGTCCTTGACTTCACTCCAAATTTCTTCTCTCCTCTAGGGTTTCGGATTCCATTCGAGCCACCATATTTGAGATTTCTGTTTTTGCTTAGCGGTTTGGGGTTTCAGTTTTAGTTATTTCATCTTGTCCTTTTCCTTTTTCTCCCCTTCTTTATGTTTGTGCTCGTGTTCTTTCATTCCTTTTCTGGTGGTAGCACTTGCATTCCTCTAGTTGTCCAATGGAGTGAGGACTCCATTCTTTTATGGGACTACTGGCACAGAGGGATTTCTGGTTGTTGCTTCTTCAGCTTCTCTATCCTTATCAGCCTGGTTGGTCACAGGGGTGGGGGATCCATTCTTTTGAGGGACCACTGGATCAAAGAGACTTCTGGTTTTTGCTTCATTTTCCCTATCCTTATCTTACCATGATGACATCAAGTGTGTCAATGTGTGGTCTAATAAGGGCACACAGGTATAAATAAATAAATATATATATATATATATATATATATATATATATATATATATAGAAGTTGGAAATACACTAAGAATAGTTGATGTATTTTTTATTATTATTATTAAAGATTTAACCAGTTTCACAGTTTACACTGATTTTCAAAAAATTGAAATAGAAAGATGTGGCTTATGTTGCAGCTGTTTTGCTTCTGACTAGTGTTTGAAGCTTGCCCTATTTTTATAGTCACATGACTGGTCTTAGAAATGTATGTCTCCATTATGTCCGTGTATTCGTATCAAGTGACAATGTTTAGCATCATAAGTTAAGGCTGACACAGTTGACTGAACAAGTAGAGTGGTAGTACTAAACAATCAATGCTCTGAATATTTTCTGTCAAGTGTCAGTAGAGAATGAACACATGATTAAGTTTAGAACCTTCTGTATGTTCCCTGCTACGTCCGTGCATTAGTGTCAAGTGGCAATATATTTAGTACCTAAAATGAAGACTGATATGGTTGGGTATTTAGTTACAATCAAGGCATTCCAAATTTTATCTGTCTGGTGGAAGAGTAGACAGGAATTGTTTCTATGTAGTCCAGTGGCTAAAGTTTAGGTTGTTAGCTGTGTAGGTTCCTTATGTTAAGTGGCAGAATGAGTTTTGTGTTTGAATAGTTGTGTATGTACTTTGTTAAAGTTTGTTAAGTCTGGATTTGTACTTTTCTATGAAAGTATTCTCTTTGTTTATCCATGCTTCATCTGTGGTATTCACTGAACAGAGGTAGAGTGGGAAGACCTGGAATTTGGGGGACTTATTTTTTGCATATATGTCTATATGCCCACTTAGTGGAATCTGTCTAGTACTGAGGTCTTGTATTTGTTGTTGGTGAATGGTCATTCTATTTCTTAGAGTAAGCTTTGTTTGACCTATGTAATCTTCATTACATCTTTGACATTTGAAGAACATGTAAAGTAATTTTTTTATGGTAAAAATTTGTATATTGTAAGATTGATGCAACTCTCACAATTGGGGCAGCCACACTTCTTGACTGTTGGTGTGGGAGTTGCAGATGGTAATTTAACACTTGTGAGAAATTTTTTGTGAGACTTTAATTGTCATTTACTTTTGATTATTTTGTGTATTTCGTATGCTTGTTTCATTCTTGGGTCGTGTTTTAGTAGTGGGTTGTTCAGGTGGATAATACTGTAAACCTCTTATTTTGGGGGTTGTGTGTTGTAAAAAGGGTAGATTACTGGATGTATCTTGAGCATTTTTCGTTTTTTGCATGTATGTATATATATATATATATATATATATATATATATGGGCTTCAGAGAGGAGATGGTAAGGGACTAAGACTTCTGGCAGTTTGTTGTGCTTGAGGAGACACCAAGCTAAGTAAAATCACTCAGCCAAGGGATCTTAGTCTCGTGGGCTAATAGGTGCTGGTGCCAGATAAAAGTACCCATGCTAATGTCATACAAAAGCATCTGTGCCACTGCAGCACATAAAAGTGCCTGTGCTGTTGTCATGTAAAAATATCTGTGCAAGTGCCACATAAAAGCACCCAGTACACTCTGTAAAGTGGTTGGCATTAGGAATGGCATTAGCCATAGAAACCACGTTAAAACAGATAAATGAAACCTGAGCAGCTCTCCAGCTGACTAACTCTTGTTAAGCCTGTTTTGATTGTGTTGTTTAACAGTGAGGCAATGTTATCTGAGCAACAATAGCTGGTTTTGGCATTCATATATATTGTTTGTGGAATTTATATTACTAACTGGGAAATTTTATCTAGTAATGTTGGTTTTAACATTCTTATTTTATACTGGGTTAAAGCATATATGCCATGCCAGCATGGAGAACGGACATTAAAAGACAATGATGATGATGATGATGATGATGTGTATGTGTGTGTGTGTGTGTGTGTGCGCGCGCACATGTGTGTGGAGGCACAAGGCATATACATATGGATACATCATCATCATCATCATCATCGTTTAACGTCCACTTTCCATGCTAGCATGGGTTGGACGATTTGACTGAGGACTGGTGAACCAGATGGCTACACCAGGTTCCAATCTGATTTGGCAGAGTTTCTACAGCTGGATGCCCTTCCTAATATGTATTTTTTCAACAGTCTTTCCCATCCCCTTACAATACAGTATTACAAAACTGAAGTTTTAATGAAAAAATAGTTTATAAGAAGCTATCCTCATAAAATAGCAAGTCCAGAATGAAGAAATATATGCTTTAACCCAGTATATGATAAGAATGTAAAGACCAACATTACTAAATAAAATTTCCCAGTTAGTAATATAAATTTCACAAACAATATATATGAATGCTAAAACCAGCTATTGTTGCTAAGATAACATTGCCTCACTGTTAAACAACACAATCAAAACAAATAACCAATGAAGTTCTACCCTTCCAGCATTTATTTCAACAGCCAAATTGCAACAACAGATTCACCCAGAAATTTTCTTATAATTAATTATGATTTTTATCTTAAGGCACAATATAACACCATATGTCAATATCAAGAAAATTTAAAGGGATGCACAAAGCATACCTTTAAGAGAAGATTTAACCAACACACATGCTCCTTTAGATCTAGAGATAGTATCAACATCACATCCCTATTACAAAATATCTAGAAACTGAAGGAGAGTAGAGTTAAAAACATCACTATACTAGCATGGAGTGAAAAAGGTAATACACACCAGTACACCAACAGAGCTAAAAGATGTCCATCATGTTTATTGGAAAAGATTTACACTTAACCCAAGATCAATGGTCATTGAACAGACATGATAAAATTTTAAGAATTACAAACATTAGCAATTTTTTTAGTTATTCCCAAAAACTGATAAATAGATTGAAACTCATTAAGATTCAACAAGAATGACTTCTTGACCACAGGAAAATGGTATTGCACCATCACAAAGAATAGACACTCAGTAACTGTCACCAATATAAACAAAGGTGCTCACACCAGTATCAACTGACAATGGATCAGAGATGTCTCCTTCAACCATACTGGTTACTTTTCATTCACTTTAACACAGCTTGAATGATTCTCTTGCATAAAGCTCCACATAACTATACACAAATAAACTATTATGAACACTAAGAATTACATTTCTAAACTCACACACAAGCACATACATGTATGTATACCAGCAAAAAAGTTTTAATGTTGACAGGGACATTGAAGTTTCATCAGTGATTGACTCATCAGTCTTCAATTTCTAAATTGTAGATGCTGGCTGGTTATATGCTTGAGTGCAATGTAATCAACTTACTTTCTCCCTTACAATTGCTGGCCTTGTACCAAAATTTGAAAGCAATATTTCTGACGTCTATAAGATAAAGCATAAGTCAAGTACCAGCAGTGGTGGCCCGTGTATAAGTACTGCGGAACTGCAGCACCCCCTATTTTCACTCAATATTATCGATAACATTCAATATAATGAGTCCTTTTTTTCTTTAATTCTTTCTTTATACTTGTACATTATATAATCCTTAAGCTTAATGTCAGTAGCCATCCCCTAGTTTATGAAAAAAATACAAAAATCCTTGTATAGAACTGTGCGCTTCACAGTTCTAGCAATGAGGTGTTTGGTTGTTGTGTGCATGCTCACATGACCGAGACAGGAAGCTGCATGCTAGGGAGAGAGAGCACTGTGGTTTATACAGTGCTGACCCTGGTGTGCTGGTAAAAGATAGTGTTTCTTTTTGACTCTGTGTGTGTTGTGCTTAAAAACATGCTTATATTCTTGAATGTGATAAAGTGTAGAATTAGATTATTATCCTGCTTCCAGTTACAATGTTGCTGCCAGGATTTGAAAAATAGGGCAGATTTTCCTCCCATATTTAGTGATTTAGGGGAGATTTTTGAAAAACAAGGAAGAATTCATGGCAGTGTTCAGTGAACAAACTAAACACACTAGCCAGCAGTGGCTAAAATGCATACCGATCTAGTTTATGTATAAATTTTCTTTTTATATGGTTCTTCCCTTTTACGCAATGTTAAAACAACAGCTAAAACTTTTCTGAAGCAGCACCCCAACTAATTTTACTTACAAGCCGCCACTGAGTACCAGGGTCACTTTAATGAATTAACTCTTTCCTTTAAATTTCAGGCTTTGATAGAAACAACTTTTAGATGTAAAAAAGGATTACAATAGGAAAATAAACAATAAAAAATATATATGTAAAATAAACAATGGCATTTGAACATTGACAAAAGACAAGAAAAACAACTCTTTGCAAAGATTCCAGCATGAAAGTTATTGATAATATGTGGACACTAATTAAGTATTGATTGGTGGCTGTCTAATGTTTGCCCTGTTTGTGATTGACTTTTACAAACTAAATCTTGATAGGTATTATTATTGAATGTTTTGGACAATAAGTAACTACAGGCAGTAGTCAAAAGTGAAGTTGTTTTCATTTGCCTCTACTTAAAACATTTTAGCTTGTTTCTTTTTAATCTCTTCAACATTTTTTTCATTGGAGTCATAAAGAAACAGTATGCTTTGTGGTGTTTAATTACATCCCTTTATGTTCTGAGTTCAAATTTCATTGAACTTTACTTCTTATTCTGCTCAAGAAAAATATTCTTAGATCTATCCTGGTTTCTATGACACATACGTGACTCAGATTATAATGCTCCCCACTAAACAAGAATCCAATCCATCGGGTTAACTTCCCAGCTATTGTTAGGACTCATTAAGAGTCAAGTCGACTGGAGCAGAATGAAACGAAGTGTTTTGCTCAAGAACACAACATGCCACCCAGTCTGAGAACCGAAACCACAATTGTAAGATCATGAGTGCAACACCTTCAATACTAGGCTATGTGCCTTCACCAAAGTAAATATAAATATCAGTTACATTCTGGAATCAATCCAATCCATAATATCACATCTCTCCTTGAAACCTTTGTCCCATCTGAAGGAATCATTTTCATTCATATTGTTTTCCATTAATCAATTATGTTGTTGCTGTGATCAATCCTACTCATGATCAAAGGGTTTCTAACATGGCCATCCCTAGTTTTTGTTTTTGTTAGAAACATTTATCTTTTTCGTTGTGATTTAGAAAAGATTTGAGTGATATTGCTAATAGGTCAAACAGCAATGTAGAGTTTTCACCTTTAGTTTGTATTACTTTTGTTGTCTATTGCATAGTGTGTTGGTAAATCATCACCATCATCAATTTAGCATCTATTTATATAGGTGCAGGAGTGGCTGTGAAGTAAGTAGCTTGCTTACCAACCACATGGTTCCAGGTTTAGTCCCACTGCGTGGAAACTTGAGCAAGTGTCTTCTACTATAGCCTGGATTTGGTAGACGGAAACTTAAAGAAGCCCGTCCTATATATATATATATATATATATATATATATATATATGTATATATATATATATATATATATGTATATATATATGTATATATATATATATATATATGTATATATATATATATATATATATGTATATATATATATATATATATATGTATATATATATATATATATATATGTATATATGTATATATATATATATATATATATGTATATATATATATATATATATATGTATATATATATATATATATATATATATGTATATATATATATATATATATATATATATATGTATATATATATATATATATATATAT
>NC_142929.1:135979114-135996614 GCF_046866305.1 Octopus bimaculoides
TCTATACATGCATACACACACTCACACACAATGATACATGTACACAAGTATAGGCATAATACACATATGAATATGACAATCTCACATGTCAGTCTGTAGTAACACACACACACAAACATGTGTTTACAATGACTTTGCATTACACAACCAACTCCACCCAAGTTAGCATAACAGTGTGACTGATTCAATGAAATAAACACTGAAAGTGTAGGCAAGATTGACACTGCATTCAATTAGAACAAATAAGTCATAAGAATTGTTCTGTTTCCTTGTTAGAATTAAGTAGCTCAGACAGACAATAATATTGTTTAGTAACAAACAGGATGCTGGGATGTTTTCTTTCTCTTCTCTGTATGTGACAAGACAAACATTAGTTAAATGCTGGCTTTATTAGTTTGAAGAATTTCTAACAAGCTGAGTTAACAGAAGTAATAACAATACTAGTAAATAAAAATATCTTTACAAACAAACAACAGCGTTTCTGTTAACTCATGATTTATGAATGTGCTCACAGACAGCTGTAAATAGACAGTATAAGACATAAATTGAATCATGAAGTATGGGTAATCTTTCAATGTAAGTACATAAAATGGCCGTTGAAAGTTTAGTTGGTGTTATGTCCACAAATATAAAAGTATTTATGATATTTGTGTATTGTATTAGACATTACTACCATATGTAATCATTTTGTTTCAGTTTCTGGAATGTGACTAAAAGATTTTTTGTAAATAAATCATTTGGAATTTGGCAAAGAATAAAATAATGTGTTTTCCATTACACACATACATACACTTGCATAATAATAATAATGATAAATAATAATAATAATGATAATACTGATAATGATAATAATTAATAATAATAATTCTTTTATTAGCTACAAGGGCTTGCATAGAACAACATAGAACGACATAACAGGACAGTACAAATGGGTCTTAAAAACATCATCGTTTAACGTCCACTTTCCATGCTAGCATGGGTGGGACGATTTGACTGAGGACTGGCGAACCAGATGGCTGTACCAGGCTCCAATCTGATCTGGCAGAGTTTCTCTAGCTGGATGCCCTTCCTAATGCCAACCACTCCGAGAGTGTAGTAGGTGCTCTTACATGCTACCGGCACGAGGGCCAATCAGGTGGTACTGGCAATGGCCATGCTCAAAATGGTGTTTGTTACATGCCACCTGCACAGCAGACAGTTCAGCAGCACTGGCAACAACCTCGCTTGAATGTTTTCTAACGTGCCACCAGCACAAGTGCCAGTAAGGCAACGCTGGTCAACGTGTAAACAAAAACAGCAATTACAATTGAACAAATAAAACTCTCATGATGATGGTGATAATAATAATGATAATAATGATGATGATAAATTTGGTACAAGACTAGCAATTTTGTGAGAGAAGAAGTGAGTAGATTACATCAAATCCAGTATTTGACTGGTACTTTATTTTATCAACCCCAAAAGGATGAAAGGCAAAGTTGACTTCAGCAGGATTTGAAACTCTGGACATCATGAGCTAGAACAAATACTGCAAAGTAACTTGTCTGATGCTCTAATGATTCTTTTCTACTCTAGGCACAAGGCCTGAAATTTGTGGGGAGGGGGTCAGTTGTTTAGATTGACTCCAGTGTGCAACTGATACTTAATTTATCGACCCCAAAAGGAAGAAAGCAAAGTCGACCTTAGCGGAATTTGAACTCAGAATGTAAAAACAGATGAAATACTGCTAAGCATTTCGCCCATAACGATTCTGCCAGCTTGCTGCTTTTGATGCTCTAATGATTCTGTCAACATAATGACCTAATAACTCTATATATACTCTTTTACTTGTTTCAGTCATTTGACTGCGGCCATGCTGGAGCACCGCCTTTAGTCGAGCAAATCGACCCCAGGACTTATTCTTTGTAAGCCTAGTACTTATTCTATCAGTCTCTTTTTGCCGAACCGCTAAGTTATGGGGATGTAAACACACCAGCATCGGTTGTCAAGCGATGGTGGGGGGACAAACACAGACACACAAACACACATACATATATATACGACGGGCTTCTTTCAGTTTCCGTCTACCAAATCCACTCACAAGGCTTTGGTCAGCCCGAGGCTATAGTAGAAGACACTTGCCCAAGGTACCACGCAGTGGGATTGAACCCGGAACCATGTGGTTGGTAAGCAAGCTACTTACCACACAGCCACTCCTGCACCTATAATTCCTTGTATGTTGATATGCTGTAACATTAAATGGCCTTTATTAGTATGCAACCAATAAAGGATTTCATACTTACATCACCTGGCAAATACAAATCTCAGAAGACATACCAGGAAAAATTTCCCTCAAAGAAAGAAGCTTTCCACAATCAGCATATGAAAATGGCTGAATGATATTTAGAGTACACCAAAAAACTTCAACATTTATTTATGAAAATAAAGTTAGATTACAAAATCAGATTGGACCACCACCACCGCCGCTGCCGCCAGATATATACTGAGGTATCTGAGCATCATCATTTAACATCCGCTTTCCATGCTGGCATGGTTTGGACAGTTTGACATGGAGGTGGCTAGCAGGGAGCTGACCAAACTCCAACTGTCTGTTGTGGCATTGTTTCTATGGCTAGATACCCTTCCTAATGCCAACCACTTAATAGAGTATGCTGGGTGCTTTTTATATGCTACCAGCACTGGCATGGGTGCAAAGTGCACCCATGAAGATAGATCAGATAGATCCTGTAAACCTTTTCCAGCACTTTCTAATCTGTGTTGTCCATTTCATTGAGTGGTATAACCTCCTCTGCCTAATATCATCCATCATCATTGCTCTCCTCCTCCTCAGTCCTCGCCCTGTATTCTATCCTCAAGCACTGGGTGCATAAACCCCTCTGACCTCATAATATGTCCTATCCATTTCATGTTCCTTCTCCAGATGGTATCCATTAAACATCACTTCTCTCCAACTCTCCTATGCACTTCTTCATTGCTCACATGGTCCATCCATCATATCTTCTCCATTCACTTCCAGAATCACATTTCACAACTTTCCAATCTCCTAGCATCAACATTTTTGATGGTCCATGTTTCTGAACCATAGAGGTGCACATTCCATACTACAGTTTTTGCCAGCTTCTTCATGTAATGCTTCAGGCCTTTGGAGAGCAGTTTTTTGTTTTTGTTTCTTGAACTCGTTTTTGGCCATGGCAATTCTTAATCTGATTTCCCTCTCATTTCTTCCATCCTCTCTTAATAAGCTTCCAAGGTATTTGAATTGCTTAATCTACTCTGGTTGATTTTCAGTGATGTTGATTCGCAGATTCTTGTTTCTGCTCTTTCTAATTTTCAATACTTTGGTTTTCTAGTTTATTCTCACCTTGTATCCTTCACTAGACTTATGGTGGCTTACAAGCCTTCTGTTTTTGTTCTTGTTGCCTGGTCGTCTGCAAATGATGAGAGAGGTGAGGGAAGAAGTGACAGGGGTGAAGGCTGGTGGATATCTGATACAAGCTGTGAGATTTGCAAACGACCAGACTGGGAAATATGGGATAAGAAATAATCAGTAACTGAGACACGTCAGTTTGATCAATGTATAAAAAAGAACAGAGGGTTCTGGAAGAATTACTCTATGAAACAGGAAATTCTTATGAAAGTACATTCCTATGTAACAGAAGAAAACGTTATTATCAAATATGACTGAACTGGACATCTGTCAGTTGTAATTAAATATATAATCCAGTCCAGATAAAACTTCCCTTAAAGATTCAGTGATATTACTTCCTAATGTTTAATCTTCATGGGATTCAAACAGCTGGGAGAATCTCGAAGTAAATAATCCAACTTAGTGACGAAGACTGTCAAGATAAGCAAATCTCTGATGGCTGTTAAGAACAAACTCCTGCTCAACAGGGAGGTCATATCAGTCAGAATATACGTCTACTAAAAATAAGCCAGTAGAAGCAGTGCCAGAAGTAACTCTATGTTGTTCCAATCGGTTGAAGAAAAACGAAATAAAAAAAAAGAACGTACCTGGCAGAACTCTTCTTTTTACGATCTTCTAAGTGTTTCCCCGACATTGAGAATGTTATAAGTCATCGCTCTCATTGAAGTTCTCTGTATCATAAATAGTTGCATTAACTAGGGCGGGGAGAGAGAGAGAGAAAGAGAGAATTATAGTTTGTTGTATATTGTGTTCCACTTTTATGTATATACTGTAACATTATTGCATATTTAACCTTTCATATTTTTAGTACTTCTTGGTTTTTAGTATCGTTCTTAGGTAACAATTAAATACAATGAACATAAAGCAAATACAGTAGTGTAGTTAGGGAGGGGTGGTCTTCCTCCTCTGATGTTTTTACTGGGGTGGGAGGCACGTTTGAGATGTATTTTGTTGGGTCGTATGTTGCATTTTTTGAGGGTGCTCGAAAAGAGGGAGGTAGAAAATGCAATGACTGCCTCGGGTATCATACCGTCGAGCGACGTCACCCGTGCTATATAAAAATTACTGCAGTGTTCAATAACCTCGCTAGTCGCCAACATTCTATAGGGACCTACTACACTACCAATAAGTGCAACGCTTGGACCAGGACCGATTCTACCTAATTGCTCTTTACTGTTGCAACCAACAAAAGTCGTCAATGTGAGATCCCGCAAATCACACTCTACTTTCTTTTTTAAACATTGAATGTCTTTATTAATTTAAGCTTTGAAAAATGGCCTTTCACAACTTGTGATTGGAAATGCAACGGTAAGCCGTAATGTGTATGCAATGCACGTGATAGGAAAGACATCCCTTCCAAACTGGAATAAAAACTCTGCAGAGGTTCTCGACCAATTTTTTTTTTCTGTGGTCCCCTTTGATTACTATTTTATTCTGGTGAACCCTATAGCCATTCGGTGTTTAAAAACTAATTTTATACTTCTTTCAAAATGCCTATTTTACTTTTCACAATTTAATTTGTGTTAGTTGAACTATGTAAAATGTTAGAGAAAGAAACTTGTAGTGACGCTTGGTTCCAGTCGCCATTTTAGGATTTTCATCCACGCAATACATAAGTATAAATTAAAAATATTTTTTCAAGGGCCCTTAAAATATTATTGTGGATCCCCAATTTACTATTTTGTTATGTGGCCCCATAAAATCCTATATGGACCGTCAGGGGCCTATGGAGCCCGGTTGAGAACATCTGCTAAAGAACATCTCCAGATTCAGAGATAAACTGTACCCTCCTCCCACAGCTCGAAGGAGCATCACAAAGTCAATGTGGCTACATTCAAAAGTCAAATGGCTACATTCGTTCTGCATTACGCAAACACGCGACTTGACCGACTTCTCTGTACTAATTAAATTTGTTAGCTCAATCGTTACCGACGAAGTAAGAGTATGTAGTGAAACTACCTACCGTCACCAGATACAAAACTGCTATCGCCATTCTTCTCATTTAAATATAAACAAACGCGAACATAGCGGAAAACATTAACCTTGTCATCACGTGACTGATCATTATTCGAATCGGCAACTTCTTCGAACCGTTCCCGCCAGAACGCAAACTGACCAATCACAGCCCTTAATAAGGTCACGTGATAGTGTTTTTCTGCTACCGTCTTGGAGCCCCCCTTAACGCCTTAAATAGATCAACTCATACCCAACAATTTGTCTCGGTCCAGTTTCTCTTTGAGAACTGTTCCGTGTACCACACGACAGCAGCAGCAACAATCAGCCAGCGACCACTTCAACAGCTTCGTCCAGCCAACGATGACCACCACCGTCGCCGCATCAGCAGCATGAGTCTACGACTACTAACCAGCACCATCGTCATGACCAACACGATTACTACCAAGCAGCCTCAATCACCACCAGCGTCTACACGACTTACTATGTACACCAAACCAAACCACCGCGGCACATCTCTCTCTTCGATTCTGTTAGGTGACTTAGCTTCACCACGATAAATAAACAGACAAGAGATCTCAGCCTGCGATAAACGTCTGTCCTCAAGGCCCTGGCATCGAAGCCAAAACACAACTAGTGATAAGCTCTGCCACACTCAGCCTCCTCACTTTCACATACAGAACTTTTCCTATAGTGTACTAAAGAACTGGTATAATTGCTCACGTGTTATTGACTCTCTTTCCATGTGCTGTAATAACTCGCACACATGTATCACTCACATACACACTTTTCTTTGCATGACGGCCTGTCTTTGATAATGTTCTTATATGCCGCATTCACACTCTCACACAGACATACATCTTTAACGCTACAATAAATATCTCTGTTATTCATCTAATACGGTTGTAGTCTTTCATTACTGGTCATCTATGTTATCGTCGTATAACATATCATGTATATCATCTTTGATATATATATTTTGTGTTCGACCGTGTGACACGTTTAAATAAAAGGAGTCCTCTGTTTTTCCATCCGTCACCATTTCTCCTTTTTTTGAGTTCGCACGGTCGTTCCTTACAAGTATATTATTTTAATCTGCATCACGCACAGTATTTATATGTAGTAGGTTATTTACTTTGATCTTAACTATTAAAACATGGATTCGCATTCACACCAACTTGTGAGACTATGGGGTAGCTTGTACAACGAAGTTAACAGAGATAATTAAAAAAATAATAATTTTAATTTCATTCATTGATTGAATGCCTCGCCTTCTGAAATGGACGCTCGGAACTATTGCCCCCTCAGTCGTTCTTTCTTTTCATTCTTAATATCGGATAGAATAGTTTGGTACCATCATGCCACAGTTCACGACTGAAGACAGCAAAAGAAAAGTGAATTTCATAGGTCACAGTAGTTAAATTAATTTGCATATCTATCCCTACCATAGTCTAGATCTGCACAACAAAGAAAGATGGCTTGACACTCGGAGCCAAGTTTGATATTTTACCAATAATACAACAATTACAGGGACACCAAAAATATCCCGTCTACCCACTTCTCATACCTAGAAATTATATTGCGAAGATGACTAGACACTTTAGTAATTTAATGGTCCATTGTTGACGCAAAGGTGCTGCATAATTAACCAATATTTTGTTGGCGTACATTGGTGTTTTGTATTTAAAGTCTTCAGTTTGCAAAGCAAAGTACAAGACATCATTTCAGTAACGGTTTCCAAAAACGACAGCGCTCTCACTGTACTAACCTCTTCTACTTTGCAGTTGATCTAGAAAACTTAATTTGTCTTATAATTTTTTGTAAAAGTTCAGTATTTCTAAAATGAAAACATTCATCTTGCTTTGAAATTTTCTCCTGGCATCAGTACTCTAGTTACAACGACAATAAAACAATAAAAAGAACAAAAATAATAAACATAAGTTGAATAAGAACGAAAAACAGAAAAAGTGTTTAGTTTGCATACTTCTCTAATGCCAAACAAATGGATAAAAAAAATCTACGCATGACGATTTGGGGAATGTTTAAAACTTAGAAATGTTTTCCACTGGTTAAATAACAGTCGCAGTTGAAACTTGAGATTTAAATGAAATAAAAATTAAAGAAAAATAAAAAAAGAAAGTATTTAACAATTATAAAACAGAGCCGTAAATGGGAACACGAGAGAAAAGAGAAGAAACACTTTCTTTAAATTGGTTGGCTCTTGTTTACCAGTTCCATTTCACATTGTGATAAACTGACGACCTTTCAACGTGTGTTTGTTTCTTGTAAAGAAGCGATGTAAGTTAGGAAGTTTTCCATTATTTTTCTGTTTCTATTACCTTGTGTTTTTCTTGCATGAATTTGTCCAACCTTGCAAAATGGATTGTTGTTTTCCTTTTCTATTTTGTTATTTAGATTTTATTTTTGTAAAATATCTCTTGACCGCTGTTATTTTTTTTTTAACATAAACGTATGGGCACACATGTAACAGGACACATATACAAAGAAAAATTGCATCCATCCCCCAAAATGTGCAAAAACCAAGCATAACTTATATCCACCTTTTGGTACATTTAAACAAAGTGGTTAAACGTAATCTAGAATATTGTTGGTTTTGAAGTATTATCACAGTATCGACCAGACCATCAAATGATGTTGTACTTCGCTGGTCACAATACGCTTCCAATTCTGTCCTGATTGCGCCATTCTTTCCTCATTTCTTCGCATTGTTTTAGCATTCAAGATGAAGCCACTCCGCAGGCTAAGCGGGCAGACCATTTTGAAATTATATAATAGAATGATAAAATACCACAGCTTCGAGCCTACCTAACTCACCGTGTGTGTGTGTGTGTATATATATATATATATATATATATATATGCGTGTGTGTTCTTTTACTTGTTTCAGTCATTGGACTGCAGTCATGTTGGGGCACTACCTTGAGGGATTTTAACCGAACAAAGCGATTCCAGTACGACTTTTTAAAAAATTTGATACTTATTTTGGTCTTTTTTTTCCGAACTGCTAAGTTAAGAGGACGAAAAATCCAACACTGGTTGAAAATTGATGGTGGGGGTATACACACACACACACACACACTCAGTTTCCGTTTACCAAATTCACTCACAAAGCATTGATCAGTCCTGGGTAGAAGACACTTGCCCATGGTGTCACGCAGTGGAGCTGAACCTGAAACCACATGGTTGCAAATATGTGTGTGTGTGAGTAATATGAAATGCACTTTTTTCGCCAAAATCAAAACAAAATTTGGTGTGCATCTTATACAGGTGGGGTGGAGGACAAAATTCTTTCCCCCACTTACTATTTAAAAAAAACCCTCAATGTAACACGTATGCTTGTGTGGTACCAAAGGTCCCATCATTGCCATCAGGATACAGGACCAGATACTGCAACAGCTCGGGCTTCGATGGCTCACAACTCTTCAATATTCCCCCGCAAAGCGTGCATGTAGGCTTTTTCAAAACAAAACTAGATCTCTTTCTGTCTAGAGTTCCGGATGAACCTACTTGTAGGCAAATAAGACAGATGAGAGCAGCAACGTCAAACTCTCCTATCCGCCAAATATTACATATCAGAGGAGGTTTAATGAAAGTGTAGCTAAGTAAACTGTGGTGCTCCAGCATGACAGCAGTCTTTAGACTGAAACTTAGAAAATATATATATAATACACACACTAACATAATAGTGTGAGTATCGCCTTGAAGTATCGGTTCTTGCTGTTTGTAGTCTAAAGGCAACGGCCGCGACAAGGCTGATGCCATTAAACTGTATCGAGTTTGCCGTTCTCTTGGACAACATTATAGGTGTAAAGAAAGAAATTTTGCATAAATTAGGGTGTGGAGGAAGGTGACAGCTAGTCTTTCACAAAGGAACTTACCCGGGACTTTATTATGACAGACGAAAAAAGACAATGTTTGCATGTATGTGTGCATTATGTAATATTTAGTCTAATATCGTTATTGCAGTAAAAAGAGGCCAGGAATCAGTTGACAGTTATTTTGAAGCTTCCACCGAGTTGCCTACAATAGTCTAACGATGGCTACAGAGCTGTGACTATTAAGAAATTGTCAATATTTTCTTTGTAAAATCAAAACAAACATGTTTCTCTACTGAAAGGTATTGAGTGATCTTTGAATTTGATGTTAAATTGTATGTAACTATATACACAAAAAACATGCGTTAATACATAAGTGTCTAGACATTTTAGACTTTAATAATCGCCTTCTTTTAGTAAAAGTTAAGGCGGCGAGCTGGCAGAATCGTTAGCACGCCGGACGAAAAGCTTAGCGGTATTTCGCCTGTCGCTACGTTCTGAGTTCACCACTTGAACATTGGGGTCAATGTAATCGACTTAAACCCACTCCTCCATGCTGCCTTTATGGAAAAATTTGAAGTAATTATTCTTTTAGTAAAAGTTGCATAATTCCAACTAATTTGCTTTTTTGATTATAGTATTGAAAGATGTGCTTGTGTGTGTGTGTACATATATGTAGTGAAACTAACCTCTATCGCCATTATATACAAACAAACCATCTTCCCCGCTGTTATAAATATAAACAAGCGCGGGCGTAGCAGAGAGCAGCCTGCTGTATCCATCACATGACTGACTATTCTTTGCGCGGGTAAATTATCTCCTCCATTCCCGCCAGGACGCAAACTGACCAATCACAGCCCCTAATAAGGTCACGTGATAGTGTTTTTCTAATGCTGCTCTGGAGCCTACCTTCAGCTATAAATAGACTGCTAGATACCCGGCAAATTAGTCGCGCCTCAGATCGCCTAGATCTGGCCGCCGGCAACACGACTCTACGTACTACCAGCATCGCCGCCGGCGTCAACACGACTCTACACGTACACAAGCTACCAACAGCTAACCGCAGCACTTCTCTTCGATCCTGTTTGTGTGATTTCTTCACCACGATAAATAACAGCCAAGAATTTAGCCTGCGAAGAACATCTGTATTCAAGGACCCGGCTTGGCATGGAAACCCTAACATCACAACTAGTGATCGCCCTGCCCCACACGCCTTAACTTCTTATATACAGACACTTACCACTGTGTACTCTAAGAACTGGTATCTTAAATCCTTATACGCGTTACTGACTCTATTCAATACTGTGTATCTCTCGCGCCCACATACATGTATTACTTACACACACTCTTTTGTTTACATGACGGCCTGTCTTTTATTGTGTTTCATTATGTCGCATTCACTCACACACAGACATACAATTTAATGCTACAATAAATCTTACTGTTATTCATCTCATACGGTTGTGTTCCTATCGTCTTCCTTACTGGCATTTACGAATTCTCTATGTTATCGAAGTATAACATATATCATTTGATATATTTTGTGTTCGACCGTGTGACGCGTTTAATAAAGGAGCCTGTTTTTCCATTCGTCACCATTTCTCCTTTTGGGTTCGCACGGTCGTTCCTACACACACACACACACACACATATATATACACACATATATATATACACACACATCATAGAGACACGTATATATGTATACGTGTGTATATGCAAATGCATGATCAAGCGTCATGTTTTAATAGCCACGGGTAGACCCATACGTTGTGAGTGAAGGTGGGTTGATGGGACACTGTAGAGGCCCTTCAGATGGTTTGTACATGTAATTCAAAAGTACAATTTTGTCACACATTGTGTCTCGCCGATTCAGCCAGAGAATTCAGTTAAGGGTACATCTGTCTGTGGAATGTTCAGCTACTTAAACGTTAATTCTACAAACAGTTTATTCAGTTGATCGAATAATTGTATCATGTTTGCTCCACCGATTTGATGATGTCAGATGATATAAGAGTTTGCGTGAAAGGCATGACTGCCAAGTGACAGCATATGCTGTAAAAACTCACCTGACAAGTTATTTTGAATTTCTTTTAAATTCTCTTTACACTGACTTCGAACATCTGATGATGTCGACGTGTTCTACGTCCACGAAACTTAATGTGTAGTTGAGTCAAACCGTTATGAAATACATAAAAGTTCAACTTTTATGAAATACATAAAAGTTCAACTTTAATGCGTTTAGAGAGCCTATGCTTGTGAAAGGAAACATACAGTTTGGATGTCAGACTGTAAAACGATAAAGTGACAACATTAGCGAAGACAATTTCTCTGATCAGGACCCGGCGCATTTTGAGCTGAGCCGTACAAGGGTGAAGAAAAATCTGACTTCAAACTTTGAGCTTTAGGTACAACCTTGACACCTACACATATAACTAAAGTAACGTAGTTTTTCTCCATTATTATTAGTGTTATGCATAATTTCCATTATTTTCTTTTTTAATGATAAGTGTAAATCTCAAAATAATTCAAAATATATTCACCAGAGCCACCAAAATCGATGTACAGCGAACTGAATTACTCTCTCTAAGGCAGCAAGGCTAGACAATATGCATGTCCACTTGGTCAGCTTCAATCTGCTATATTTACGTTGGATCCTGGACATCTGGAATGGTCGTGTTTTAACAATTACATCTATTCATGCAGTAATGGCATGAATAGCTTGGTTACGTCTGTTGCATTAAGATGGTCGCATCCCTTAAGATACTTGTGTGTAGAGCTCACTACAAGCACAAGATCCTAACCTACATGCCGCTCTTCTACGATACAGGGACGTTGAAAATTTTAAACAAATTGTTTAATTTTACTTTTTGCTGTATAATTTTTGTCCGGAGAGATTTTTGTTCATATAATTACATTGCTGTTCATGCACTTCATGCGAACTGGCAGAACCATTAGATCATCGTATTTGTTGCCTCTCTTTACGTTCTGATTCCAGTTCCTGCTGAGACAACTTTGCCATTCATCCCTTTTGGATCGATAAAATAAAGTACCAATCAGTTACAAAGGTCGATGCTATCGACTAACCCCTCCCCTCAAAACTGCTAGCCTTGTGCCTTATTCAGAATCCATCATTTCAATATTACAGAATAAATATGAAGCACGCTTTGAGAATAACTCGAAAATGTTAGCATCTATTTAATACCATAAGGATGAGTGATATAAATAACTATCCCTGCCAATCTTACAAGCTTATTGTGTGACTGTATTTATGTTTACAGTTTCTGTTCGTTTAAGTTATGTGTTCAGTCCATCCACTCAGAAATCGGTTTAATTTCTGCGCAGACAACAAAAGCAGTTCTTTTGATAACTGATCAAACAAAGTATAAATGTAACGATTATTGTCGACCCTACTCTAACAATGGACAGTTATGGCAAGCATTGTTGATACTGCTGTGAAGCAATCTGCTCGGATCAATCAAACGCATTTGTAAACTAATGGAACTTAACCTACTAACCTTGTATCGCTATGCATGATGTAAACATGTCTAACGTGAGAAAAAAAAATATTGAAGTGATATTTCAAGAATAGTAAATGATATAAAAGCGGAGCGGAGAGTGTAGAGAATATGATAGTTGATACACACACACACACACACGTGTATATGCATACATGCACATGTATGTGTACATTATATATATATATATATATATATATATATATATATATATATATATATATATATATATGTGCGCGTAATACTATGTTACTTGTTGAAGCCTTAACACATTTTATACACATACACACACATGTTTGTCTGTAATGTTTGTATGTGTATTACATTGCGCAATCTAAGAAGCAGAGCAGCTAAATGTTTGCATATGGGTATGTGTTTGTTATTCCATTACAAAATAACAATTGTGTTTGACGAATCAGATACGACGTCGAGATGATGAGGATGGCGATTAAGAAACCTGAGACGTTATTATTCCATCATTTAAAAAGGGATTAAGATTAAGTAAGCAATTCAATTTACGTTTAGAAAACGTTCTGTCGGTGAAAAGATAATTATTTTAAAATTTATACCTGAAATCTGTGTTTCTGGCTGATTATTCTATATTCTAAGATAAATTCACTATACAGTATTTCCCACGAATTACTATAGTAATGAATAAAGATTATTACAAATTATAAGAGATAAAGATAATTTCTATTAAATAGGAGGGTATTGGAACACTTAAGTAAATCTCAGTGGGTATGATATTGGGTGACTTGCTCAGAAGACACGAGATCTATTCTTTTGCTGATATTTCGTTGTATCTAGACTTCATTGAATAAGTAAATGTTACTTCAGACTTGTCTACTGTCGTGAGAAGGCGATGGATTAGCAAGATCGTTAAAGCGTCGGGCAATATGCTTTGAGTTCAAATCCCGCTGAGGTCAAACTTTAGCCTTCAGCCTTCATAGGTCGACAAAATGGTCAAACTCCAGTGTTTGACCCGAGCAAAAGAAAAAAAAATAGTGCAATAGGTGTAAAACAACATGTAGTAAACGAAGGTGGCTACGAGAGAAAGATCCAGCGGGTCCCCCGACTGGTTCTCCGGTCTTAAAGGTGTAATGTGGATGTGTAATGATAGAGCTGGCTGGTGTGGTGGTGATGCTAGCTGGTGCGGTGGTCTTCCTCACAGCACTTCATGGTAGACATATTTTGTGCGTATGTCACACCATGTTTTTGACTTTGTCTGTGATTCTGATTGAATGTCAAAACTCTTACTTTGATATTGTTCATAGCTCGTGCTCTTGAAAATGCAACATATAATTGGCCATGAGAAAATACCGGCTGAGGGAAATGTATTCCAACTTTTTCGAATGTTTGCCCTTGAGCCTTATTGATTGTCATTGAATATGCAAGTCGAAGAGGAAACTGAAGTCTGTTTAGTGTGAATGGAATATTTGCTTCACTGGGACTAAGTTTAATTCTGGGAAATAGAACTGTACGACCTCTGTTGCAGCCTGTTATCAATGACGCCACTACACAATGTTCATGAAGTTTTTGCACTTCCATGCGAGTTTCTTTACATAGAGCTTGACTGATGGAAAGATTTCTTAGCAACATTACAATAGTCCCTGCTGTCTGTCACTTTGTCACTCACTTCAACTAGACCTCCTCTGCTTAATACCTTTTATTTGTCTTTTTCTTTGTACTTTTCCCTTCAACTGTAGAAAAGCAACAGTGACATCCACAGCTATTTGGTGAAAGAGAGAGAGAGAAAGAGGCAGACAGACAGTAGCTGTCAGATAGATAGATAGATAGGCAACATTTCTTTTTGCAATTTCCATATTTTCAACTGCTTTATCATACACCGTCGAAAAGGAAAAGTTTTGCAGCGTTTTGTCTATGACGATATGAGAACGATTTCATTCTTTCACTATTATTCTCTATCTACTCCCTTCCTTCACTCAACCTATCTTTCTAACTCTCTGTCTTTCCTCCTCTATGTCTTCCCCCTCCCTCCTCTATGTCTCCTTGCCTGTCATCCATCGTACTGCGGTAATGAAAAGTAACAGTAACATCCACAGCTATTTGCAGAGAGAGAGACAGACAGACAGACAGAAGAAGATAGTGTAGTCTCTCCTCTTTGCCTCTCACTTCAATTTTACTACCTCTGCTGAACAAGTTTTATTTCTGTTTTGACGTCTTCCTTAGAAGTAAATGTAACACACATCACAGGTACGTACGTAAAAAAAAAATCAGCATATTAATATTTAGGATAATAATAATAATAATAATAATAATATATTTATAAAAGATGCCTTTTCTCCTCCTACACATTTTCGCATGGTTCAATGGAAGACTTAACTGATTCTGAATATTTTAAATGTTTTCGAAATGAAATTTTAACGAGTTTGCCAATTAGTTAAAATGTTAATTTAACGTTTCACTAATTTCTAATTAAATAGTTATATCATAGGACAGGTCGTATAAACCACAACGGTATTATTTACTGCAAATGAATTGTGACGTTCATATATTTCTAGAACATAAATGGTTTTGATTTTTAAACGGCAGTTGTGTAAGGCTGAAAAGTACAGTGACGTAGCTAATGTGAGCACCGTCTGGCCGAACCCTTGAATTTGCCGCGGCCGTGACTGCTGAAGACATGCGTAGGCTCGCAAGGAATGAAGCCAGTATGCTCCGATGGATGTGTAATGTCAATGTGCATACTAGACAGAGTGTAAGTACCTTGAGAGAAAAGTTGAACCTAAGAAGCATCAGTTGTGGTGTGCAAGAGAGACGATTGCGTTGGTATGGTAATGTGGCGAGAATGGACGAGGATAGCTGTGTGAAAAAGTGCCACACCCTAGCAGTTGAGGGAACCTGTGGAAGAGGTAGGCCCAGGAAGACCTGGGATGAGGTGGTGAGGCAAGACCTTCGAACATTGGGCCTCACCGAGGCGATGACTTCTGACCGAGACCTTTGGAAATATGCTGTGCGTGAGAAGACCCGGCAAGCCAAGTGAGACCTAAATCCAAAGCCTCTGCCATGGATGCAGCCAGCCCACTTATGCGTACCTTTCTTTCATTGGACACTAAACTCCATTTGCGAAGACCTGTTGAGGCAAGTGAAATCGAAACCGAACTAAATTCGACGACTGGCACCCATGCCAACGTCGTCTCCTTCATTGGACACGAAACTCTACTTGCGAAGACCTGTTGGGACAAGCGAAATCGTGATGGCACCTGTGCCCAGCGTCGCCTTTCTGGCACTTGTGCCCGTGGCATGTGTAAGGACTTTCGAGCGAGATCGTTGCCAGTGCCCCTGGACTGGCTCTTGTGCGGGTGGCACGTAAAATACACCATTTTGAGCGTGGCCGTTGCCAGTACCGCCTGACTGGCCTTCGTGCCGGTGGCACGTTAAAGCACCCACTACACTCTCGGAGTGGTTGGCGTTAGGAAGGGCATCCAGCTGTAGAAACTCTGCCAAATCAGATTGGAGCCTGGTGTAGCCATCTGTTCATCAGTCCTCAGTCAAATCGTCCAACCCATGCTAGCATGGAAAGCGGACGTTAAACGATGATGATGATATATATATAAAAGCAACGAGCTGGCAGAAGCGTTGCAACGCTGGATGGAATGCTTAGCGGTATTTCGTCTACCGCTACGTTCTGAGTTCAAATTCCGCCAAGGTCAACGACTTTGCCTTTCATCCTTTCCGGGTTGATAAATTAAGTACTAGTGAAACACTAGGGTCGATATAATCGACTAGTCTCCTCCCCCAAATTTCAGGCTTTGTTAGATATATAATCAGTCACTTGTTCACAATATTTTACGTTGTCGTTGGTTATGGTCTATCAGAGAGTGACCATTGATTTCACTTCTAATGTCTGTGTGGGTCACGTATATTGTTAAGAACAAAAAATAGACGTGAAACCAATGATCACTTTCTGACCGACCATAACCAACGACTACATAATATATATCTTTTATATTCTATCTTTTGCCTGTTTCAGCCATTAGACTGCGGTAACGTTGGGGTAACTCGAAGAATTTTTAGTCGACCCCAGTACTTAATACTCTATCGGTTCTTTTGCCGAACCGTTAAGTTTCGGGAGACGTAAACACAACAACACCGATTCTCAAGCGGAGGTAGAGAACATAAACACACACACACACACACACACACACATATATATATCATTTGTAGAAAGCATAGATCAGGAGAAGAAGCACACTCTAAGATGTAGAGCAGTGTACATTTAAATGGAGGTAGGGTGGTTTATGGTATTACCCTGGGTTTTTTGTCCAATCCTGCCAACACCACTGCTTTCTGCCCAAAGTGCCACGCAGTGGGACTGAACACGGAAGCATGTGGTTTGGAAACAAACTTTTTTACTACACAGCCACGTCTGAGCATATATATATATACATACACACACACACACCACACAATAGGGATTCAAATAATCAGAGCTCACAGTAGGCTCTTTACCTGGTGCGCGGCTATCGACGAAGACCGTGATTAAGGCTAGGATTTAACCTCACCGTCGTTCTGAAAATCTAAGAATCCCAATGATGAAGAACATCTTTTACTTGTTTTAGTCATTAGACTGCGGCCAAGCTGGAGCACCACCTTGAAGATTTTAGCCGAATAAATAGACCCCAGCACATTATTTTAAAGCCTAGTGCTTATTCTATCGGTCATTTACGTCGAACCGCAAAATTATGGGGATGTAAGCACACCAAAACCGGTTGTCAAGCGGTGGAGGGGGACAAATACACACAC
>NC_142929.1:135999114-136069114 GCF_046866305.1 Octopus bimaculoides
TTACCGGAAAATGTAGATTTTCGAATTGCAGAAATATTTTAGTAGAACATGTACACTAGAAGCAAAAGGGTAACCTGGAATATCCACATTTCAAGAAATTAAATGAATATTAGAAATTCGCAGCTGAAACTTGATATCTCATCAAGTTAATATTTTCGATATTTGCTGTTCTTTTATCATCTTACTTGTTTCAGTCATTGGACTGTGGTCGTGCTGGGGCACTGAGGAGTTTAATCAATCAAATGAATGCCATATATTAAAAAAAATTTAGTCTATCAAATAATTACCATACTTCAGCGTTTTTCAAACTTTTTTGTCGCAACCCATTGAAGGGTTTGAAAATGAGAATATCTGAAATAAAATTGACTGCTCTCACAAGCGAGAATACTAAAAATGAACCCGATCGCTCTAAAAAATAATCCAAATATATATATATATATATATATATATATATATATATATATATATATATATATATATATATATATATATATATATATATATATATATATATAGAGAGAGAGAGAGAGAGAGAGAGAGAGAGAGTGAGCGGTGAAGGGAGAGGGGGTGAAATACTAATACAGTGAAGGAAAAGTAGTGAGAGTAATAGCCGTGACGGAGGAAGTGAGAGAGAGTAATGACAATGAGAAAGACGAAATGAAGTGGCAAGGAGAGCGTCGTATGAATGAGAAAGGAAGAGGTGATAGATGAATAACGAAGGAAGGTGTGAAAAAGCCGATAAACAGCGTTTGAAGTGTGAGTAAATGTGTGTGTAAAAGAGAAGTATGTTTGCGCGCGCGTGTGTGCAGAATTGAAATGGGATTTTAATGTTCAATGCTGTTAATGTTCAACGTGAGTAAATGTATGTGTGCGCATGTATAAGAGAACTATGTGAAACTTTACATATACATGTAAAGTAAAAACAAAAAACGGAAAAATAATCCAGAATCCTTGTCAGGTACTATATAGATCCCAAAGTCTAGTCAGTTCATGCCAGTCACGAGGCCAAACATCCCTGAAAGTTTCATCCGAATCCATCCAGCGGTTCTTGAGATATCTTGTCCACAGACAAACAACTGAAAACAATATCTCCGCCTTCGCTAAGGCGGAGGTAATAATAACCCTTTCTACTATAGGCGCAAGGCTTGAAATTTGGTGGAGGGGGGTAATCGATTACGTCGACCCCCGAAAGGATGAAAGGCAAAGTTGACCTCGGTGGAATTTGAACTCTGTACGTAGCGACAGATGAAATAACGCTAAGCATTTCGTCAGCGTGCCGACGATTCAGCCATCTCACCGCCTTACTACTACTACTACTACTACTACTACTACTACTAGTAGTAGTAGTAGTAGTAGTAAGCATCCGTCGGTCTCGAGAGGCCATAGATCTGCGCCCAAAGAAGTCGTGTCAGCTGCTGATAGTAGTGCAGCGCCTGCTGTGACCGAACAGGCCCACAGGGGAGTGGCAGTCGAGCATACAGCGACTGCATTTGAATGAGCTCTCTGCCGGTGCTGATGATTTTTACTTCCGTCGTGTGCGCTTTTCTTTGAAAGCGAATACCTGTTTTTTCTTCCACTCTCTTCATTCCCTTTCGCAGTAATTGTCTCCAGCATGGGTGATCATTTGCAATCTCCTTCCATCTCAAGAGACTTCATGTCCCTCTTGCAGACATCTTTGAAAAGAAGATGAGGCCAGCCAATTCCCCATACAAGAGGTCTTTTGGAATCCTTCTGTCTGACATGCGATGAGCATGATCGAACCGGCGCAAACGACGCTGCTGAGCAAGATGTGTATGCTGGGTATCTTGGCTCGGTTGAGGACTACTACTACTACTACTTAATAATAATAACAAAGACCAGGAAATAGAGGTAACTCTAATGTGGAGCCTATCATAGTAGGCGCATTAGGTATGGTAAAAAAAAATATTCAGACAAATACATAACAAAAACACCAGGACTTACAAGTTTCCTACGTAAAGCACTTTCAATACAGTGAAAATAAGAGCATCACAGCGAACCACAGCACATACCCAAGACACACACAGCTACACTCGGTTGTGCTGTGAAAACACGTGATAGAAATAAGACTACTGAATAATAATAATGTCAAATGTTTTGGTGAATGACTTTGGCCCACTCTATATGTGTGCGTGTATGTGTAAGAAATAAGTTTAAAATAATGGTCGTTACATACTTTCTTTTATTGGAGCAAATTTGGCTTACAGCTGTTTCCAGTAGTCATTATAGGTTCATTTCTGATAAGTTTACTCAATTGGTCTATTGATCAATTAAGGAAATTTGAACGGCCTAAGAAAATTAATGCTTCTTTCATAAGAGCCATTTCTGGTTAAAACCAGAAATGGCTCTACATCCAGAGCGTACGAAGGCTCCACGATGTAGAGTTACTTCAATTTTAATATATGGTCTCAGATCAAGTCACTTTGAGACTGTGAATGGAAACTGAAGCATGTACATCGTGGAACAGACATTCTAGCCATTTAATCACGCGATCACTTGATCGACCGAGTTATAGGATGTTATACATCGCTAGTTACAGTGTGCTTTGCATCGTTTTAATTTTCGAATGATGCCACCTCGCCGCACAGCTGAGTGAACTGTAACAATGTGAAATGAAGCTTTTTGCTCAAGAACACAACTCGCTGCCCGGCTCGGGTATCGAACTCACAATCTAGCAATCGTGAGTTCAACACCATAACCACTACGTCATTGCTTTCACAACCATTTAATAATACACAAAATCTGTTATACTTACTTTAATTTTATTACATGAGTTGCCAAAATTTTCGTCTCACAACTGCAACCTTGTGACTGGTTCATTTGCAGTAGAACTGTGTCAGAGACCAGGTCAAAGTTATGCGACGAAAATTTTGACATATCAAATAAATTCAGAGTGAATTTAACGGCTTCATCTTTACTCATTATTGTCTCGAGTCTCTGACAAAAACGGCCGGTTATCTGGTTTCCATGGCGTATAAGTGACCGAGATCAAGACATTCCCCTTGGACGGAACGCCGGTAATAAAGTCGCAGAAAAAAAAGTCACAGTAATAAAGTCACAATTTTGGCTTGGAACAAAAAGTCACAACTTATGGGATCCGGACAAAACTCTGCTAGGACACTACCACCCCAGGACAAAATACCTCTAGAACAAAAACTCCTCGGACACCCCCCCCCCCCGGGCAAAACCCATGTGACTTTCTTTTACCTGGATTCGAGACGCCAGTCCTTTGCAGGGTTAAACTCACTTTTAGCTGAGTGAACTGAAACGACGTGAGACGAAGTGTTTTGCTCAAGAATACAACACATCGTCCGGTCCAGGAATCGAAACCATGATCTTGCGATCGTAAGTGCAACACCCTAACAACTAGGCCACGCACTTTCACAATTTATGAGTTAAATGGTTTCTCTGCGAGGCAATTGTAATACTTTTATTCATTGGTTTTCCTAACTTTGAAGACAACATATCCAGTCTTTCAACATGGATAAACGTTTAAGAGATTCAAAACATGGTTTACTGTTACTTCTTTTAACTACAGATTTTATGAAGTCATTGAAACTAATTTGACATAACTCTACTTCTGTACTTTACAGAGACATCCATCTTGTCTTCGCGATATGACTGTTTTATCTTTTACTTGTTCAATCGGACAAATCGCCCCCAGTACTTACTTTTAAGGCTGCTACTCATTATTGCGGTCGCTTTCTCTCACTAAGTTATGGAAACGTAAACCAACCAAAGCACCGTGTAGTGGGACCGAACCTGGAAGTGCTAGAATTAATAATATACTTCAGGCTCATATTCATACCTCGTTTTATTTCATTTATTTCTAATGTTCGTTTATTTAGTAACACAATATGTTTATATAGCTGAAATACCTACCGTTTTATTTTGCTTAATATAAAATAATTTCAATTGCAGCGTAGAAGGTGTTTATAAGCCATTTAAAAACGCACGAAAATCGTTAGATTCACTTCAACATTTAAATTTAATTTGTCATATTTTCGTCGCTTTGAAACCGCGACAAAATTCCGTGCTGCCTAAAATAATTTCATTTAATGAGAAAAAGCAGAATTTGTTTCTTCGAGTCATACGCAGTTAAAATAGGCCAATTTTCTTCGCTCAGAATGCTAACCAAAATACTAGCATAGGAAAATAGAATACATATAATTATAATATAATATTTTGAATTGTCAGGGCGTTTTATGGTGATCATATATATTACTGATTAGTGTTTCGAATAAACATTGTAATATGCAAATTGCACCAATGAATAACAACAGGCCATCATGACTTCTTACGAACAGTCATTTCCACACAACTGTCTCTGACTTATGTCAGAGTGAGTCGTTAATTTTCCGTGTGACAGTTGCAGATTCCAACTTTGTTGTATTCTCAAGATTAAAATTATCTTTAAGCTTGCCAGCATTCTATAAATGAATGTTGGGTTCAATGCTGCCTTAAGACATGATTACTCTTGGCAGTTGTCCAGGGACCTCATGAGCCTGGATGGCACAATTCTGATCTATGTATATTCTTTGGCTTCTTGTCAATAAACATGTATTATGGGACCAGTGCTCTGATTTGCCCTCGGGCAAATCAAATGGTGCTAAAACGGTCTTGGTTTGGGTTATCACTATCGACGAATTGCAGATGAAATTGTGTGCTATGTATTTTTTGTATGTATAACAATTTATTACAATCGTTTATGGAACTTAACTTTAATATGCTGTATCACAGTCGTTTCAAGCATGTATAGTGTATTGCAGCAACTGTAAAGATATTTGTTGCGTGTGTGTGACAGATTGCTAATTGGTCAGTACGGCAGTCGCTGAAATTGGTGTAGTCGTAAGTGATGGAGATATCTGTGTAGAAAAGTAACTTGGCTCGCGTGTTGAAATGGTGATTAAACTAGGTCAAAATGCTTTCTTGTATCAGTAGCAAAATAGATGGCTAAGAGCGTGAATGAATTCTGAGTTTAAACAGGTTATTAAATGAGATATAGGTCACAAAAAGTTGAGTAGAACCTTCGAAACGGCTTTCTGTCTCCATCGTAGATAAAAAAGGAAAAAATGATTACAAGATTGTTAGCAATAAGAACAAAGCAAAGCCAAAACCTAAACCAAGCAAACTGAAAGGTTAGTAGACGGATCGCGGCAAGATTTCCCGTTATAACATACCATAATAATAATGGCATTACTCTTCTCCAAAATGCTCTCTCTCTCACATACTGCCCAAACACCATGCATTACATTGCTATCAGCTACAAGTAATGGCACAAGTGCTTTCTCAGATTAGGCCGCAGTAAGTGTTAATGGAAACGTTATGAGCGGAGCCATAAGTAAATAGGTGGAAGGTGTTATTAACCATTTTTCATTTGTTTGTGGTGTCCTCTATACAAAGGTCCCACGTTCGTAAAAAGGCTAAAGTAAAATAAGCTAAATCAGAGGAGTCGAAAAGCCGAAATATATGAACGTAATTCAAATTCAAAGGAATGAATAAAACTACGTAAATATGTCAGTTAGCAAGCGATGTTTGTGAAAATATAGCTCTGTACTCACACAAACTATTTGGATTTCGTAAACAAGACAATTAGAGAATGCTAGTCATCAAATGTGTGTGTGTGTGTGTGTTAAATTAAGGATGTTATTAACAGAAATAAAATGACTGACAAAGCGGATGAAACTTTCGTCAAAATGCATCATTATTTCCGTTGATTTTACGTTTTACTTATCTATTTATTTCTATATTAAAAAAGAAAAAAATGCCGGAAACATATTTTAGCATGGATGGTAATGGGTGGGACTAGTTAAATGACGGAATGGGTTGCGTATTCTAAAAAGTTTAAGATAAACAAATGTTATAAAAAAAAACATACAAAAGTAGTTTATCGCATGTAATGACGATCATAAGAGGGATGGGGATAAAGCTGACGGCATCGACGATAAGAACGATGACATCAACAACAATGAGGATGATGCTGATGACGGTGATTGTAATAATGTTAAGAAGGGAAATAACTCCGATGCAGAAAAATCTCAAAATCTGTTTAATGCAGATGTTACAATATCATTGAAATAGGTTAATGGAAATGCTATCATATATCAACCTGTTGCACTCAGAAAGTTTTTTTTTTTTTGCTTTTTAAGGTTTAGTCAGAGAAAAAAATAAAAGAAACATTGAAAGATGTTTGGTGATAATAAGGAAATGATAATGTCACGAAGGACAGAGTTTATAAGTTCATTGTTCATTATCAAAAGCTTGCTGAATCGTAATTTCAAAACATGGGTGAAAAGAAAAAAGAAAGATGACAGAAAAAGAGTTTAAGAGATCAAAGGGTTAGCGATCTGGAGTTGTTTTGACATACAATTGTCCTCTGGTGAGGTAGTGAATTTCATCATCATCATCGTTTAACGTCCGCTTTCCATGCTAGCATGGGTTGGACGATTTGACTGAGGACTGGCGAACCAGATGGCTGCACCAGGCTCCAATCTGATTTGGCAGAGTTTCTACAGCTGGATGCCCTTCCTAACGCCAACCACTCAGAGAGTGTAGTGGGTGCTTTTATGTGCCACCGGCACGAAGGCCAGTCAGGCGGTACTGGCAACGGCCACGCTCAAAATGGTGTATATTACGTGCCACCTACACCGGAGCCAATCCAGCGGCACTGGCAACGATCTCGCTCGAATGTCTTTTCACGTGCCACCAGTACAAGTGCCAGGAAGGTGACACTGGTAAACTTTTTGGTGACCAAAATTAGCTCTCAGATTTTAGATTCTAAACCAGGTATCAGCAATTTCTTTTCTTTTTGTAAAGACTCACTTTTAATTTGTTTTCTTTTATATTTGCCCATGACCGGCATATCTTCTAATATATAAAATAGAGATGTCTGTGTATTCGCTTTTCACGTGAAATCGACTTCACCAAATGCTTCCATACTTGTGATGCATGAATAATTTGACCTCGGATAAATGTTAGGCTCTTCATTTGATTTTTTTTTTATTAAAAATAAATAATATTGCTTTATATTTATGATTCACTTCTTTAAAAAGGTTCCTCAATGTCAACTTCCGGTATCGACGTAACAACGGCAAAAAGCTTCACTCTCTAATTTGACGTTTTTGTACCAAATGCTTACATACTTGTGATGCAATGTCAACTTCTGGTATTGACGTAGCAACGGCAAAAAGCTTCACTCTCTATTTTGACATTTTTGTGTATTCGCTTTTCAAGTGAAATCAACTTCACCAAATGCTTCCATACTTGTGATGCATGAATAATTTGACCTCGGATAAATGTTAGGCTCTTCATATTTATGATTCACTTCTTTAAAAAGGTTCAAAATATTTACTAAGTCCACAAATTTAAACATTCTGTACAAGAGCTTTTATTTATACAACTTTTTCATTTCATGTTTATTTCATTCATTCTTCGCAATATTCTCTCTCAACCCCTGTCTCTCTCTCCCTCTCTCTCTCTCTCTCTCTCTCTCTCTCACACACACACACAACACACGCGCGCGCATACACACGTGTGTCTTTGTAAATATGTTTGTATACATTTATGTATGTGTGTGTTTGTAAGAGACAGAATGTGAGTGAGTCAAGGGGTGTGTTGTCATATGCATCCATCATTTTTGGATGTATATATATATATATATATATATATATATATTTTATATATACTAGCAGAGGCACCCGACGTTGCCCGGAAATGAAATTGTTGCTTGGTACTTGGAAACTTTTACGAAAATTAAAATGGAGATTAAATGAAAAAAATGATTTACGTGAATATCCTCACAAGAGTAATTGAAATAAATGGCGATTGTGGAACCCCCCACGCACGCACGCACACAGTATTACACATCAGATGAAATGGACGTGTATGTGTGTGCGACAGAGAGAGAGAGAGTGAGAGAGAGAGGTTTGTTGTTATGTATACGTACATGCATAAATATGCATACATCTTTGTGTGTGTGTGCGTGTGTATGAGAGAGAGAGAGAGAGAGTAAATACTACATACACACCACTCTCTCACAAACACGCACACATACATCCAAAAATGATGGATGCATATGACAACACACCCCTTGACTCACTCACACTCTGTCTCTTACAAACACACACATACATAAATGTATACAAACATATTTACAATAAGCAACAATTTCATTCCCGGGCAACGCCGGGTGCCTCTGCTAGTATACCATATATCTTACATGTAAAAAATATCCCCGTGTATTCTCCACCATTTCTTTCACTAGCAAAAATTAAACAATTCATGATTTAAAGACTATTTAAAAGTTATCAATGGTTCAATGACCCACAAATACACTAAATTTTAAACTTTTCAGAACCGTTCTGATGCCTACAGAGAACAACATCTCAGTGAACCATTTGTTGGCTGCAGCCCACCTCCTGCTGGCACCTATTCTCAACTTTGCACTATAAGTTGATACAAATGGTGATTGGTCAAAAAACAGCCAATGAAGTACTAAAAGCAAAAATTAATCAGTAATTCATTGAAAGCAAAGCTGTTTGATGAACCACTTTTAGGAACAAAACGATAATTTAAGCATGATTGAATGAGCTGCAAGACAAAATATTTATGCAAGAAATACATCTTATATGAAATGAACATTTTGTTACTGTTTATATCCTTTTATCACCTCGAAATAAAAAAGAAAAAAACAAAGAACTTTATTTCTCAACACAGTTGACCAAAAGTGTTACTCCTTCTTCATCCCCCACCGCCTATCTAAAAGAAAACAACAAAAAATTCTCCCAATTGCTTTATCTTCTTCCAGCTATGCTACTGTGTGTGTCGTCATCATTCAACATCAACTTTTCCATGCTTGCATGGCTGAGATGGAATTTATTGAAGCGGAATTTCTATGACTGGAGGCCCTTCCAGTCAACACTCTTCACCTGCTTTCAAGCAAGATAATATTTCTCCATGGTCAGACATGTTTTTCATGAAACACTGGAAACGAACACCAATTGTATGATGGTGATGCTTATTTATAACCATCACATGATGTCATGATAAGGGTATATACAAATGCACACAACACACACACGTGTGTGCGTGTGTGTGTGTGTGTGTGTACTTACACACCCATAATGAACTTCTTTTAGATTCCATCTACCAAATCCACTCACAAGGCTTCTTGGTCAGCCCTTGGCTATAGTAGAAGACACTTGCCCAAGGTGCTGCATGCTGAGACTGAACACTGAAACTACATGTTTCAGAAGAAGCTTCTCGGTCATACACCAACACTAGAAAAAGTGGGATACATTTAAAACTATTCCTCTCTACCACAAGGAAACCACTGTCTCTTCTAAATCCTGGCATCAATGAAAAAAACTAGAAGAAAGAGAAGAATGGCATTCACTGGAACTTGTTAGACTAATGGCGATTGTTTGTATTTGCAAGAATCAACTTTATAATAAACACTTAAAGGGTGTATGTTTTTCATTCATATCAATTCACCTAGTTTCTTCTTTGATAAAGAGAGCTGCTCAAAATGTTATTTACTACTTCCTCCTACACCACAACATATAACTATGCAAATTTCAATCACAATCTACAGAAAGGATGGTTGAGAACAGAGTCGTAGGTAGCTATTCATCAATGTACACTAAGTTCACTGTGGCTACTTTTAACAGCCTCATACAAAGCCAGGATTGTTCTTGCTACTAATACTCCTGCATATAGCATTGAATAAAATTACATCAATGTAATACTAAAGATGGCCTTTTTCTTTCTTATCATTGCTTGAGGATATCAAATAATTACATAGAATTGATTTATTATGTTGACACAAAGACTTAAATTAGTAATGGTAGAGAATGGTTGACTGAATAGACACCGGTACATGACTAGTACTTATTTTATTGAAATAAGGGGATACAAACATAGCTGAATGGTTAAAAAGTTTGCCTTGCAATAGAGAGGTTCTGAGTTCAATCTTGCTACATGGTATCTTGAATATATATCTATAATCATAGCCTCAGGTTGACTCATCCTTTCTAAGTGAAATTCAATAGATAGGAGCCTTTTTGAAAGGCTGTTGGGTGGATTGTTCCTAGGGTCTTTACACATTGTGTCATGCTGATTTATTACGCTAAGGCAGTGTTTCTCAACCCTTTTACCCTTGTGTAATCCTTAAAATAAATCACATGTCTCAAGGAACTCCTGCACAAAAAAAAAATTATGTGTCATATCTTTCTCATATTTTTTCATCATAGTTCATATGGTAAATATCATATATATATATCATCATCATCATATCATCGCTTAACGTCCATTTTCCATGCTGGCATGGGTTGGATGGTTTCACTGGGGTCTGGGAAGCCAAGAGGCTGCACCAGGCTCCAATTTGATCTGGCAGTGTTTCTACAGCTGGATGCCCTTCCTAACACCAACCACTCTGAGAGTGTAGTGGGTGCTTTTTACATGCCATCAACACAGGGGCCAGAGTAGGCTGGCATCGGCCACATTTGGATGGTGCTTTTACATGCCATCAGCACAGGAGCCAGTCACACAAAAGGTATGCCTTGGCACTTGCCACCATCTATATCTCTCTCTTCCTTTACTCAACCATCCCATTTATATTCTGATCCTTGTTCCTTGTGAGTATGCCCAGCATTTTGCCACCATCTCTATCCTGCTGTCTCTCAGTCTCTCTCCTTCTCTTGCACTTCCCTCAAGTTGCTTAATCATGTATCTCTTCTCAGTAGCATACCTGTTTCTGTCTTCTTTCTTGATCTCTCTCTCCCTCCAGCCAGGTAACCTTGTACCTCTACAGCAAGACACCTGTTTCTGTCTCTCTATCTTGCCATAACCTTTCATCATCTGACACAAGGATCACCTTCTCCAATGCCTCCTCTCCTCACAAATGATTTTCTGTCTTGCAAGTTACTTGGTGACCCTGTCAATGTAGGTGCCACTTAAAAAGCATTGAATCCACACATTATAGTGGTTGGTGTTTGGAAGGGTGTCCAGCTGTAAAAAAACTTGCCTGTTCTTGTGCAACATAAAAAGCACTTAGTCCATTCTGCTGAGTGGTTGGTGTTAGGAAGAGCGACCAACTGTAAAAATCCTGCCAAAACAGTTACAGAAGCCTGGTGCAGGCTCCTGCCTGGCCAGTTCCTGGCAAACCATCCCACCCATGTCAGCATGTAAGGTGGACATTAAACAATGATGATGTTAACTAGCTCAAATATGCTGGAGGCATTTTCGAACCTGTAAGAAAGCCATTTTCTGTACTTTGCCATGGAGAAGGTTTCTTGCTGTAGATAAATAGGTGTAAATACACCAAATCCTGCTTATGCAGCTCCCTAATCAGACTGTTGAATGTGTGTATTACTGTATTTATTGCATATGTATGCAGGGATGCATGTTTGAATGTGTGTAAATGTGTGATACAACAGTGCATATGGCTTGGCAAGATGTACTATGCCTTCACAAATTGTTTTAGTTGCCTGTGATGTCACAGGCAGGCACTGACACCTTCACAGCTCCTTCACCTTTGACTCAGAGGAACATCCAGAATGTGACAGCAAGAGGGAGAAAGGGTTCCATCAGCACTTGACTAGTACTCATTAAACAACATTTGGCCCAGGATTTGAACACATGACGAGTGTCAAAATACTTGGCTCCTGATAGCTGAGTTTATCAAGTTCTAAGTTGTTATTATTAGAGCTTGGCTCATCTTTGCATACATGCTCTTTTGACTATTACGCACACAAAGCAGGCATGCTAAGCTAATATTTTTCCCTCTTGTTCTGTTAACGATATAAAAAAAGGGTTATTTTACTTGAAATACCAGAACTAATTAAATATTTGTAAACTAGCATTTCAATATCTTTGTTATTTTTATTATTGATGTTTAATATTTGATCTGCATTGCTATAGGCTTTCTGTAACACAATGATTTTCTAGATTTAATTAATTGGAAAAAGACATTAAATATGATTTTATTAATTTTCCAGAATAAATATGAAACAATACATTTCCTTGATTCTTTTGCTGTGTGGGGCAGTTCTCATTGGTAACGTATCAAACCTTTATTTATTAACATAACACTAACTCCTAAAAGAAGGTTGAAACTAAATAAAGAAAAAATACTATTCACCATCATCAACATTTAACGTCTGTTTTCCATGCTGGCATGGGTTGGACAGCTTGGCAGGAACTGGCAATGCTAGGGACCTCACCAGGTTTCTTAGTTTGATTTCGTAGGGTTTCCGTAGCCAACCATTTTACAGAGTGTATTGAGTGCTTTTTACATGACATCATCACTCACACCAATGCTTTTGTAGTGGCGCGTGTGGCCGCCATCTTGGGAAGTGCCATTGCGCATGTGCAAGGGATTTTCCGTCAGCGGAAGTACCCGGGCACGCGTGCGCAATGCAACAGGTGGAGAGAGAGCAATAGCGTTTGTCTTCTTCTCTATCTAACAGCGGTCGTGACAACACATATCTTCCAGTGCTCTCTCAACTCGATACTGATTTGTGGTCAAAGCTTCCTTGGTATTCTAGCGGCATGCCTGTTCACCCAGGAACGAAACGGCTCTACACCTACCTAGAATAAATTATTGATCTGTTGTTACCGTTATCCCTCGTGTTGTTGTATTTCTGGATTTTAATGATTAATATAAGAACTGGGGAGAGATGGCTGAGCCGTCATATCTCATCCAATTCTTATACTTTGTTTGTGGCACCTTGGTTTTAGGATCTCAGTTCTGTTATAGTGGGTGAATATTCTTGATTACAGCAATGCATCACATATCTTGGTCCTCTCTCATCTCTTTTGTAAGGTTCAGAATTTTGACATCAACCTTCAATACTTTGTCCCCTGTTTTCCTGGGTCTATTACATTTATTTAATGATCTGATATGGAAGAAGGTGCTATGCTTATAGTTTTCACGGGTTCTCAAGATGGAATGCTTTCTCCTGTTAGTCATCATCATCATCATCGTTTAACGTCCGCTTTCCATGCTAGCATGGGTTGGACGATTTGACTGAGGACTGGTGAAACCGGATGGCAACACCAGGCTCCAGTCTGATTTGGCAGAGTTTCTACAGCGGGATGCCCTTCCTAACGCCAACCACTCAGAGAGTGTAGTGGGTGCTTTTACGTGTCACCCGCACGAAAACGGCCACGCTCGAAATGGTGTCTTTTATGTGCCACCCGCACAAGCCAGTCCAGGGGCACTGGCAACTCCAGGGGCACTCAAAGGCAGAAATCATTAATATATTTGGTATTTATTTTACCAACCTCCAAAAGGACAACTAGCAAACTTGACTCTTGTCAGATATTAATTTCAAAAAATGACAGATGGAATTTATTATAAGTAATTTAGTCTGTCAAACTAGCACAGTTGTTAGCATGTGGAACAAATTGTTTTGTCTCATATGACAAATTATTCAGACTTGGCTGTGTGGTTGAGAAGCTTCTTTTCCAACTATGTGGTATCAAGTACAGTCTTACTGCATGGTACCTTGGGCAACCAAAGCCTTGAGTAAATTTGGTTGATGGAAACTGAAAGAAGCCTATTATTTAAATATTTATATATTAGCCCTGTTTATATATTTACTCTATAGGTTACATATATCATACCTTAGTACTGTGTGGACTAGATCCCCATTAATAGGCTCCTGATATTAAAGTGTTAACATGCACGGTATGCAAATTAGTAGCCTCAATTCTCTGTAGCTGCTGGAATTGTTGAATATACAAACTGATTGGCTGCTTATTTCTCAGGGATTGGTCAAATTGATGTAAATGCTTCTGACGAGAATCCTATAAGATTTGAAAATCGATTGGTGTTGTTTGTCATTTTTTAGATCTATGGAGAAATAGCTAAATTAACGCTGTTTCTATACCTACTACATAGGTTTTATATATATATATATATATATATATATATATATATATATATATATATATATAAATAAATATATATGGGTCTGGGTCTCATGTAGGCAAAGTGGCTGAGCTCCTTTCAAGTGTTGGGTCTCATGGAGGCAATGACCAAAACACTTTGGCGTTATGTCATGCTTGATAAGAAGACCCATCAAACTGAGCGAAATCACAGTTGTGGCAGATACTGGTGTCACGCAAATAGCACCCATGCTGGTGGCACATAAAAGCACCCATTACACTCTTGGAGTGGTTGGTATTAGGAAGGGCATCCAGCTGTAGAAAACCATGCCAAATCAGCCTGGAGCAGCCTTCCAGCATGCCAGCCCAATCAAACCGTCCAACCCATGCTAGCATGGACAATGGACGTTAAATGATGATGATGATGTGCGTGTGTTTACCCTTGTCTTAACATTATGTGATGGTTGTAAAGAAATATCCTTATCATACAAGCAATCTTGTTTCTTTCCCTGAAAAACATGCCTGGCTAAAGGGACATATTACCTTGCTTGGAAATAGATGAGGGTTGACAACAGGAAGGGCATTCAGCTGTAAAAAATTCACTTCAGCAAATGTCATCTGGCATGTGTGAGTTTAAAAGCGGAAGTTAAATAATATTTGTTCTAGTTCACTGCATTCTGAGTTCAAATCACACCAAAGTCGACTTTACTTTCCTTCCTCTTGAGAATTGATAACTAACTCAAGCTTTGTGAGGCAGAAACCGTGTGAAAGCCCATCTGATGGGTCATACCTGTTATTTAAAGCTGCAACCTTGTCACACACTCTGAACAAGAACTCTACATTAGAACAATGAATGACGACTATGGCTATAGTGTCCTTGCTATCCAACGTGATTGCTTTCCCAGTGGACTAATGTCAGATGTAGTTAACATTTGTGAAGGATATGGTGAACTCATTTGTCAGAGTTGGCTCAACCCACCCTGGGTAAATGCCTCTGCAAATGCAAGTAGTACAATACACACCTATGCTATGCTTAATCCATCTGAAAATGTTAAGGGGACATATGTTTGTGGGGTAGTAAGTCACGGAGGTGCTAATTCAATCACATAAGTATTTCAGTCAATCAAACAATTGAAACACTCCACATTGAAACTACCACAGATCTGTTTTCTCTACTTTCATTAAAAATAATAAATTTCAAATTTAAAGATACATGAATTCTGTTAAGTTTTCTTGGATTTGATGATAAAGTAAGTGAAAAGAAGTCGTCGGGTTCAGATGTCAAAAATAGATGTAAATTTTTCTTATTTATTTTAATTTGACTTGATGTTCTTAATTGGTATAATTTTATGTTAGGTTTTTATATTCATCATCATCATCGTCGTTTAACGTCCGCTTTCCATGCTATCACAGGTTGGACAGTTTGACTGAGGACTGGTGAGCACCAGGCTCAATCTGATCTGGCAGAGTTTCTACAGCTGGATGCCCTTCCTAACGCTAACCACTCTGAGAGTGTAGTGGGTGCTTTTATGTGCCACCAGCACGAGGGTCAGTCAGGCGGTTCTGGTAACGACTACACTCAAAAGGTGTTTTTTACATGCTACCTGCATGGGAGCCAGTCCAGCAGCACTGGCAACGACCATGCTCGAATGTTGTTTTCATGTGCCACCAACACGGGAGCCAATCCATGGCCCTGGCAATGATCATGCTCAGATGTGCCTTTAACGTTCCACTGGCACGAGTGCCAATCAGGTGGTACTGTTATCGACCACGTCAGCGATTTTGATTTGATTTCACTTGCCTCAATAGGTCTTCGCAAACAAAGTTTATTGTCCAATGAATGAGATGGTACTCATAAGTGGGGTGATTACTGTGGTACTGGCCAGTTACGATATTGGTTTTATTTGACTCAGCAGCTCATCTCAAGCATATCATATCGCCCAAAGCATGAGGGGTATTCTTAACTGGACCAGACATGCATGGCTGCAATCTCACTTTAGTTGCTGGGTCTTCTCAATCCCAACATATTACCAAAGGTTTCAGTCTCCTGTCATTGCCTCTGTGAGGCCCATTGTTCGAAGGTCATGCTTCATCACCTCCTGTCATGTTTTTCTGGGTCTACCTCTTCCACACACAGCTGTTCTCATCCATACGTGACACAAGAAGATACCACTGCAATTGTCTCTCTTACACACCACATTTGATGCTTCTTGTGTCCAACTTTTCTCTCAGGGTGCTTACACTCTGTCGTGAATGCACACTGATATTACACATCCAGCAGATCATACTAGCTTCATTTCTTTCAAGCCTATGCATGTCCTCAGCATCCATGGCCCATATTTCACTGCTGTGTAGCATGGCAGTTCGCACACATGCATCATACAGTCTGCCTTTCATCCTGAGCGAGAGGCCCTTACCTGAACTTTGCCCAGGCTATTCTTATTCTAGCCGCTACACTCTCAGAGCAGCCACCCCCACTTCAGACTTGGTTGCCTAGGTAGTGGAAGCTATTAACGACTTTTAGTTCCCCTCCTTGGCATGTGATGGAATCTGTTTTCTGTACATCTTCAGTGTTTGTTGCCCCTGTGCATCCGTCACTTACAAAAACTATCTTCCTGGTTAGCCTTCCTTTGATATTACTGCACCTTTTATGTGTCCATAGCTTACATCGGATACATCGTATGGAGTTTCTATCCATGCCTCTTCTACAGATTGAGCAGGGCCATCAACCTGAAGGAATTTGGGATTTGACAGCCTTCCTATTTACTAAGGCTTTGGTTTTTGCTAGGTTAACCCTAAGGCCCTTTAATTCTAGACCTTGCTTCCACACCGCAAACTTCGTCTCTAGTTCTGGCAGTGACTTGGTTATTAGAGAAGGGCATCAGCATAGAGGAGCTCCCAGGGGCAACCTGTCTTGAATTCCTCTATTGCCTGGAGGACTATAATGAATAAGAGGGGTCTGAGGACTGATCCTTTGTGAACCCCTACTTCTACTCAGAATTCTATCATTTAATGTCTGTTTTCCATGGTGGAAAGCCAGAAAATTGCACCAGGCTTCACTGTCATTATATATATATATATATATATCATCATCATCATCATCATCGTTTAACGTCCGCTTTCCATGCTAGCATGGGTTGGACGATTTGACTGAGGACTGGTGAAACCGGATGGCAACACCAGGCTCTAATCTAATTTGGCAGAGTTTCTACAGCTGGATGCCCTTCCTAACGCCAACCACTCAGAGAGTGTAGTGGGTGCTTTTATGTGTCACCCGCAAGAAAACGGCCACACTCTATACGAATACTTTTTAATTATTATATACTTTCCACTGTTGAGATTCCCAGATTTTTAGAAAGCACAGTGAAATTAATTTATACCCTAAACTCAACTATTGTCTTTTTGATAGTCGAACACCCTGCATAGAGCTTACCTTGAGTACTGTTCCCCATTTCCAAGTTATGGCTATAGTCAGTTGTTGAACCTAGTTTGTGAAGTGGGCTAACAGAGAACTTGCTCGAAGTTCTTGACACTGGATGACACAGCAAAAGGAAATCCTGGTGTTTTCTTCCTCTCACACCATCCTACCAACAATGCAAGTTGTCTAACAATATGGAATGGTGGTGGTTTGCTAAGTAACTTATATATATATATATAATTCCAGTATAGGATAAAATCTTTATAAGAATTTATCAAGTAGTTAACGTGAAAAAACCTCATATGGGAAAAATCCATCATTTATTCCCTATAAATATATTTATTTATATAAGGGCATTACTATACATAAATGCCTCACGCTAAGAGGGACTCTAAAGTCAAACTACCATAATAAACACATTTTTACAGAAAGCAAGGGAATGCAACTCTCAAAGCTAGCCTCCTAAAAACAGACTAAATGTGTTTATTATGGTAGTTTGACTTTAGAGTCCCTCTTAGCATTTATGTATAGTAATGCCCTTATATATATATATATGACAGACACACACACATACATACATATATATATATATATATACACAGACATACATATATAATGTGTGTGGGGAGGTGTATTTGAGAGTGTATGTTTGTGCCCCCTTGTTTTCACATCATCATCGTTTAACATCTGCTTTCCATGCTGGCATGGGTTGGATGGTTTGACTGAGGAATGGCAAGCCAGGAAGCTGCACCAATCTAATCTGTCAAGGTTTCTACAGCTGGATGTCCTTCCAAACACCTACCACTCCGAGAGTGTAGTGGGTACTTTCTATGTGCCACCAGCACGGGGGCCAGTCAGGCGGCACTGGCATCGACTACGCTCAAATGGTGTGTTTTATGTGTCACTGGCATGGGAGCCAGCCAGGCGGCACTAATGAGTTTCACCTTCATACAAGTGGTGTCATTCATTTTACAGTCTTCCATGTAAATGAGTTCAGTCACAAGGAAATATTAGTTTCCTTGGAAACAAGTTAAGGTTGACAACAAGAATGGGAACCAATCATAGAAAATCTGCTTCAACAAATTCCATCTGATGCATGAAAGCATGGAAAAGTAGATGTTAAAATGATAAATATTTCTTACAAGTGATATATCTTGCAAGGAACTTGGTGATGCTTTCAGTGATGGCATCATGTAAAAGGCATCAAACTGTAGAAAGCATGCCAAAACAGACAATGGAGCCAGATGTGGCTCCCAGCTTTGACAGTTCCTGTCAAACCATGCAACCCATATCAGCATGGAAAATGGATGTTAAATGATGATTGATAATATTATTCCAAGTATCCATTTCTTTTTTCCAGCTACAGTAACTAATGTGGAGGCAACACTCTGCTATGATAGCATGACTAACTGTAATGCTGCCTGTGGAGGAAGTGATGAGCATTGTAGCCAGTACTCGTGTACTACCTGGACTGCCAGCTGTATTGTATGCAACTGTGACCTACCAAATTTTCAAACATAATACACCAGCACCAATGGAATCTCCTTATTGCTCATTCCCAATAAAGACCACTGTAATTGAAAGACTTGGATAAAAGATATTTTTAATGTTTTATTTTTCAATGTCATCATGATTTACAAAAATATGTGCAAATTTTTCCCAGCGAGAAAAAAAAATTAAAGAGAGTATACTGAATTTTTTTTTTTTTATCAACTTAATTTTTGCTGATTAAACAAGTTATCAACTTGCTCACTTCTTTTGTTCCTGTTTTTGCTTACCTCACTCAACTTGCAACTCCCAGATAATTACTTTGATTTCATTTTATATAAGTTTTTATGATATATTCCACTTTAGCTGTAGATAGTTCTCTCTCTCTATGTATATATATCAGTGGCAACTCTGGCACTCAGGCTTAGCCCAAATATAAATTTAGCAAAAGTGAATGTGTATTTACTAGCTGATATAACTATCAGAACTAGAGGAGAAGTTTCAGGTGTGGAAGCAAGGTCTAGAATTGAAGGGCCTTAGAGTCAACCTAGCTAAAACCAAAATCCTAATAAGTAGGAAGGTAGATAAAACACAAACCCCTTCAGGTAGATGGCCCTGCTCAGTATGTAGAAAAGGAGTAGGTAGTAACTCTATAAGATGTACCCGGTGCAAGCTATGGACACATAAGAGGTGCAGCAACATCAAAGGCAGGTTAACTAGCAAGTTAGTTTTTGTTTGTGGCAGATGTTCAGGTGCAATAAAGACTGCAAACAAACAGGAAACAACTTCTATCTCATTCCAGGGTGAAAAACTAGAGGTAGTCGATAGCTTCCGCTATCTGGGCGACCAAGTTAGTAGTGGGGGTGGGTGCACTGAAAGTGTAGCTGCTAGAATAAGAATAGCCTGGGCAAAGTTTAGAGAGCTCTTACCCCTACTGGCGACAAAGGGACTCTCACTCAGAGTAAAAGGCAGACTGTATGACGCATGCGTACGAACAACCATGCTACATGGCAGTGAAACATGGGCTGTAACTGCTGAGGACATACGTAAGCTCGCAAGGAATGAAGCCAGTATGCTCCGTTGGATGTGTAATGTCAATGTGAATACCCGTCAGAGTGTAAGTATCTTGAGAGAAAAGCTGAACATTAGAAGCATCAGTTGTGGCGTGCAAGAGAGACGATTGCGCTGGTATGGACATGTGGTGAGAATGGAGGATAGCTGCGTGAAAAAGTGCCACACCCTAACAGTTGAGGGAACCCGTGGAAGAGGTAGGCCCAGGAAGACCTGGGCTGAGGTGGTGAGGCAAGACCTTCGTACATTGGGCCTCACCGAGGCGATGACTACGGACCGAGACCTTTGGAAATGGGCTGTGCGTGAGAAGACCCGGCAAGCCAAGTAAGATCGTTGCCAGTGCCCCTGGACTGGTTCTTGTGCGGGTGGCACATGAGATGCACCATTTTGAGCGTGGCCGTTGCCAGTACCGCCTGACTGGCTCCTGTAGGATTTTCGAGCGAGATCGTTGCCAGTGCCCCTGGACTGGCTTGTGCGGGTGGCACATAAAAGACACCATTTCGAGCGTGGCCGTTTTCGTGCGGGTGACACGTAAAAGCACCCACTACACTCTCTGAGTGGTTGGCGTTAGGAAGGGCATCCAGCTGTAGAAACTCTGCCAAATCAGACTGGAGCCTGGTGTTGCCATCCGGTTTCACCAGTCCTCAGTCAAATCGTCCAACCCATGCTAGCATGGAAAGCGGACGTTAAACGATGATGATGATGATGATGATGATTTAATTTCTGCCAAAACTGACTTCAAGTATGTAATTGCAGCCAATAACTTAGGCTCCTTTTATTGGTTGCAGTTCGTTTATTTTTGTTCAGCACCTGGCAGTGTCTCAAAAGTGCTGTGTCAAAAAATATCATTCGTATCAGACGTTCTTTTGACATCGTTCACATTTGTTTGACTCAGGCTCAGAAGTTACAACCCAAGTTGTTGTCTATAATCGTAAAAATTAAAAGTAATTCGAATTCAATGTTTTCTTGAAACAATAAATTTCTATAGAGATTAGGATTTAAATTCCAATCTATGAAAAGTTTCTGTTCTACAATATTCTTGAAGGGACAAAAAATTATCCGGCAACTCGAGCTAATACGAACGAGCCTGGTAGATGTAAAAGACTAACTGGTATCTCTTGTCAAGAGTACAGGTGACAGTCAGATTGCTGATGCTTGTTGTGGCTTATGCAAAATCTGTGATGAGCCTGAATGATGCTGATGACCTGGAGTCACCTCTGACAGATCTCTCTCTCTCTCTCTCTCTCTATATATATATATATACTCTGAGTGGTTGACGTTAGGAAGGGCATCCAGCTGTAGAAACTCTGCCAAATCAGATTCGAGGCTGGTGTTGCTATCTGATTTTACCAGTCCTCAGTCAAATCGTCCAACCCATGCTAGCATGGAAATCATCATCATCATCATCATCATCGTTTAACGTCCGCCTTCCATGCTAGCATGGGTTGGACGATTTGACTGAGGACTGGTGAAACTGGATGGCAACACCAGGTTCCAATCTAATTTGGCAGAGTTTCTACAGCTGGATGCCCTTCCTAACGCCAACCACTCAGAGAGTGTAGTGGGTGCTTTTACGTGTCACCCGCACGAAAACGGCCACGCTCGAAATGGTGTCTTTTATGTACCACCCGCACAAGAGCCAGTCCAGGGGCACCGGCAATGATCTCGCTCGAAAAACCTCATGTGTCACTTGCACAAGAGCCAGTCCATGGGCACTGGCAACGATCTCGCACGAAAGATATCATGACGCCCGCACATGTGCCAGTCCGGGGGCACTGGCAAACGATCCCGCTCGAAAAACCTCATGTGTCACCCGCAAGCCGGCCCAGGGGCACCGGCAACGATCTCGCTCGAAAGATTTCATGTGTCGCCCGCACATGAGCCAGTCCAGGGGCAATGGCATCGATCCTGCTCGAAAGATTTCATGTGTGTCTCGCACATGAGCCAGTCTATGGGCACTGGCAACGATCCCGCTCGAAACATTTCATGTGTCACCCGCACAAGGGCCAGTCCAGGGGCACTGGCAACGATGTCGCTCGAAAGATATCATGTGTCGCCCGCACATGAGCCAGTCCAGGGGCACTGGCAACAATCCCGCTTGAACGATTTCATGTGTCACCCGCACATGAGCCAGTCCAGGGGCACCAGTAACGATCTCGCTCGAAAAACCTCATGTGTCACTCGCACAAGAGCCAGTCCAAAAGCGAACGTTAAACGATGATGATGATTAAAGCTCGCAAGGAATGAAGCCAGTATGCTCCGTTGGATGTGTAATGTCAATGTGAATACCCGTCAGAGTGTAAGTATCTTGAGAGAAAAGCTGAACATTAGAAGCATCAGTTGTGGCGTGCAAGAGAGACGATTGCGCTGGTATGGACATGTGGTGAGAATGGAGGAGGATAGCTGCGTGAAAAAGTGCCACACCCTAACAGTTGAGGGAACCCGTGGAAGAGGTAGGCCCAGGAAGACCTGGGCTGAGGTGGTGAGGCAAGACCTTCGTACATTGGGCCTCACCGAGGCGATGACTACGGACCGAGACCTTTGGAAATGGGCTGTGCGTGAGAAGACCCGGCAAGCCAAGTAAGATCGTTGCCAGTGCCCCTGGACTGGTTCTTGTGCGGGTGGCACATGAGATGCACCATTTTGAGCGTGGCCGTTGCCAGTACCGCCTGACTGGCTCCTGTAGGATTTTCGAGCGAGATCGTTGCCAGTGCCCCTGGACTGGCTTGTGCGGGTGGCACATAAAAGACACCATTTCGAGCGTGGCCGTTTTCGTGCGGGTGACACGTAAAAGCACCCACTACACTCTCTGAGTGGTTGGCGTTAGGAAGGGCATCCAGCTGTAGAAACTCTGCCAAATCAGACTGGAGCCTGGTGTTGCCATCCGGTTTTCACCAGTCCTCAGTCAAATCGTCCAACCCATGCTAGCATGGAAAGCGGACGTTAAACGATGATGATGATGATGATGATATATATATATATATATATATAAATATATATATATATATATATAAATAAGACTAGTGAGAAGTAATATAGAACCAGTTGAGTTTTCAATGGTATTGAACTCACACCCTCTTCTAATAAGTGCTCATTTTGTACCTAAATTAGAAACAATTTTTCTAAGTAGGGTTGGATGAAATACCTGGCAGTATTTCTTCCAGTACTTTATATTCTGCTTTTCTTCCCTTAAGAGTTGAGAGAATAAATACCAAAAATGTGGCTTTATGTCAGTTAAAATTATTTATTTGTAGTGTACAATATAAATTTGAAAGATATTGAGATGAGATGATAGAGAGAAGTGAAAGGGAGGAGTGAAAATAAAAATGTTGGTGAGGAGGAGGAAATAAATGGATTAAGAGAAAGAAAGATGATAAAGAAATAGAGAGCATGGAAGAAAAAAAGAGGAAAGTATAGAAAGACACGGTAAATGAGAGAGAGAAGGAAGATAAGCAACAAAGAAAGAAAAGGAAAATATTCTACCAAAAAGTTTGAAAGAGTGTTTAAAATGTGGTATCTGGTAAAAGTGTAACAAAAAAAAAAAATTTATTCAAATAAAATTTTAAAAATAACTCAGTAAAATAATGTGCATGATTTTGTGATATTTAGAATTTAATATTTCATTAAATTTTATCTTGATATTCAAATTTGAGAAATCCATGTAAAATGATGCCCACCCCATGAGACATGCAGGACAAACCCTCTCATTAATTCTGACAAACAAATATTCTAGGTGTTTACTTAACAGAACTACATAATGAATTTTAATGTAAGTGGCTGAGTATTCCACACACTGGTCCCTTTCATAATCCTTGAGGTATTACACACACTGCTACTCTTTAATCTTCAGCATGAAACAATATGACAAAGTTGACCCTTTGAAACACAAATACAGCACATGCTATAAGCCACCACACAGTCTTTATCGATAGGACTTCACTCAAGATTTGGATCAGATTCTAAGCAATGGGAAAAAATACTTCTGTCCAAAATACCTGCCACATAGCTGGATTGAACTCAGAATCACATGATAGCCAAGCAAACTTAATCATGCAACACACATCATGTACACAAACACCCGATTACATACACACCTGTATTTGTTTGTGTGACATGTATTGAATCAGTCTAATTGAATTAATTCAGGTGAAACTTCAGATCTCAGTTAAAGCAATTGTGTATGTATATATGTATAGACACGGCCACATGTACATACTCCACACTCACACAAACATATACAAAGAGACATTATTAGCAAAGTCCTTAAAAAGACACCTTTGGTGGAATTTTGCTACTACTTAGGTTATGAATCATGGCAGCTATTTGTTCATGTTTGGCAAGGTTATCTTTAACTTCTTGTAATTCTTCAGTTTTCTCTTTGATGACACTTTCATGTTTTTGACACACAACTTCAAGAGAAGTGATCTGAAATATCACAAGAAAAGAATTTTAAGAAATTAATTAACAAGTAAAAGAATTTAACTTCAATAAAATCAAACCTAACAGAAAGTTTGAACAAATTATCTGATAGAACCTATTTGCCTTCATCTCTATCTGTCTGGTCCAGTCTGATTTGTCCATCTATTTATCTGATAGAACCTATTTGCCTTCATCTCTATCTGTCTGGTCCAGTCTGATTTGTCCATCTATTTATCTGATAGAACCTATTTGCCTTCATCTCTATCTGTCTGGTCCAGTCTGATTTGTCCATCTATTTATCTGATAGAACCTATTTGCCTTCATCTCTGTCTGTCTGGTCCAGTCTGATTTGTCCATCTATTTATCTGATAGAACCTATTTGCCTTCATCTCTGTCTGTCTGGTCCAGTCTGATTTGTCCATCTATTTATCTGATAGAACCTATTTGCCTTCATCTCAGTCTGGTCCAGTCTGATTTTTCCAGCTATTTATTCATCTGTTCTCATTGTCTGCCCATTCCTGTGAGAGGAGTAGGGGAATCCCCAGATAAGCATATACACTGGTTCTATTTCACTTCAATATTATATATTTGTCAATTGTTTAGATATTTAACCAATTAGCTAATCAATTGTTCAATCAATCAATCAATCAATCAGTTAAGTTTGTCAGAGTAATCTTTATAGCCATTCCCAACCTTATCAATGACATTGCCCCCTCTAAGAAAAATTACAACTTCTCAAAACATCTAGCACTGCTCCATTGTACCCCCTTGTGAACTCACAACATCCCTGAGGTGTATGTGTGGGTGTTACTGACAAAGTGAAGAACCACAGCCCTAGATTTTGAAATGTCACAATTAACCCCAGTTGGATTAGAACTCAGAGTGTAGAAAAGAAAAAACAGAAATTTAAATGCTGATATCACTCTATCATTCAGTTATGCAGGTGGATACCAGAACTGGTATTTGCCACATTTAGTTATGTCTCTTTACACAGTTCAAATCCCACCTGGATTCCTTGTAGTCTTTCATTGGTGCAGCCTCCTGGCTTACCAGTCCTCAGTCAAATCATCCAACCCATGCCAGCATGGAAAGTGGATGTTAAATGACAATGATGATTCTTCTAAAGTTGATAAAATAAGTTGATGGCATTCCGTCGAGGGTTCCAGTTGATCCGATCAACGGAACAGCCTGCTCATGAAATTAACGTGCAAGTGGCTGAGCACTCCACAGGCACGTGTACCATTAACGTAGTTCTCGGGGATATTCAGCATGACACGGTGTGACAAGGCTGGCCCTTTGAATTCCAGGCACAACAGAAACAGGAAGTAAGAGTGAGAGAAAGTTGTGGTGAAAGAGTACAGCAGGGTTCACCACCATCCCCTGCCGGAGCCTCGTGGAGCTTTAGGTGTTTTTGTTCAATAAACACTCACAACGCCCGGTCTAGGAATCGAAACCGCGATCCTATGACTGCAAGTCCGCTGCCCTAACCACTGGGCCATTGCACCTCTACTGATAAAATAAGTAACAGCCCAAGTAAATATGAATTGGGATTAATGTAATCAACAATAGTCTATAACAATGGTTCCAACCTTTCCATCACTACCAATGACCCCTTTTGCTTAAATGGATTTTCCCACGGACTCCAGACCATGGAAAGTCTGTTTACTCGATCAACCAATTTTATTAGCTCACAACAAACTCGTTTTCCCGGTTTCATCTCTCAAATGAAAGACATATATAATTAAAATAATTATATGTAACTAGGTAATTGCACATTTTATGCTGCAGACTTTTAAAACAAAACTTATGAATGCATGGAACTATTTTTGTGGGTTCCTTGAGGTCTGTGGATCCCAAGTTGGGAAACACTGGTCTGTGCTCCAGCATGGCAACAATCCAATGATTGAAACCAGTAAAATAATAAAACAACAGGCATGAAGTATGGAAATTAGGGGGAGGCAGGAGCTTACAGTGTAATATTTGTACTCTTCCTGTAAATAATATATAAATGGAGAGCTCATCAGAATTTAACAACAACAGCAGCAGCCGCCACCACCAGGCATGCTTTTGTGGTGGGCTGCAAATCAAGAAGCCATTGTTTATTAGCCAGAGGCCATAAGAGAAATGCAAACTCACTCACACAAACACACACAGATATATGAAAAGCTTCTTTCGGGTTCGACCTACCAATTCTGTTCACAAGCCTTTGTTTGATCAGCCTGGAGCCATAATAGAAGACACTTGCTCAATGTGTAACACAGTGGGACTGAACCCAAAACCATGTGGTTGGGAAGTGAGCTTCTTAACCACATCATCATCATCATCATTGTTTAACATCTACTTTCCATGCTGGCATGGGTTGGACGGTTTGACTGAGGACTGGCGAGCCAGGAGGCTGCACCAGGCTCCAGTCTGTTCAGGCAAGGTTTCTACAGCTGGATGCACTTCCTAATGCCAACCACTCCCAGAGTGTAATGGGTGCTTTTTACATGCCACCAGCACAGGGGCCAATCAGGCGACACTGACATTGACCACACTCGAATGGTGCTTTTTATGTGCCACCGGCACAGGAGCCAGTCAGGCAGCACTGGCTTTGCCCCACAACTATAAAAAAAGAAAACATTTAAATAAACCTACCTTTTGCTGTAGTTCTTTTTTCTCTATTTCAGTTTTGTCCAAACTTCTCCGTACTTTTTCGATGGCTTCATCTAAATCATCACGCTCCTTAGACAGTTTCTGCAGCTGCTCTTCAATCTCTGATACAGTTTTTTGTAATGCTGAAGAAGTGAACATTTCAATGCATTTCAGAAAAATTGTATTAATCTAATATGAGTTAATTAAAAATTGCTAGTTTATTAAGAACAGAATCAATCTTTATAAGGAAAATATGATAAGCCATCACTGCTAGCTTCTGGTCTTAAGTTCTGGGTTCAAATTTCACTAATGTTGCCGTTTGTCCTTTTGGAGTCAATAATTACCAGTTGAGCGCTGGGGTTGATGTAATCAACTAGCCCCTCTTTTCCTTAAATTTCAGGCCTTGTGCTTATCATAAAAAGAACTATCATCATCATCATCATCAAAATATTAAAAGGATAGCCATTGTTGTTGGCACTCCGTCGCTTACGACATCGAGGGTTCCAGTTGATCCGATCAACGGAACAGCCTGCTCATGAAATTAACGTGCAAGTGGCTGAGCACTCCACAGACACGTGTACCATTAACGTAGTTCTCGGGGATATTCAGCGTGACACAGTGTGACAAGGCTGACCCTTTAAATTACAGGCACAACAGAAAGAAGAAGTAAGAGTGAGAGAAAGTTGTGGTGAAAGAGTACAGCAGGGTTCGCCACCATCGCCTGCTGGAGCTTCGTGGAGCTTTAGGTGTTTTCGCTCAATAAACACTCACAACGCCTGGTCTGGGAATCAAAACCGCGATCCTATGACTGCAAGTCCGCTGCCCTAACCACTGGGCCATTGCGCCTCCACAAAAGGATAGCCATTAACCCATGGCTATCCTATCCTCAGAATAACAGGATAGCCATGGGAGAAAATAATAAAAAGAACCAAAAACACAAAGAAAACTGAATAAACCAATCACTTACATTTAACCATTGATTCTGATTCTTTTAGTTGTCTTGAGAGTTTGCCTTGCTTTTCAAGACTCCTGTAAAATGTGACAGAAAGTAAAGATTAATGAAACAATTCAGTTTACCGATGACAGTATACATTATGTTCTATATATACATACATACATACATACAAAAACTCTGTTCAATTTAATACTTATTTATTGACATTGTTTTTAATTAATTATGCATTAGCTTGTAGCTTTGAGATTTTGCTGATGTGATTGCATATTTTTAGAATGACATTGTAGGGTAGGTGTGAGAGGCCAGATCTGGACAGTTGGAACATAAAACAAGCAGAATACTTGAGCTGGATATGGTTGGTTTAAATGCTAAAGGTTTAAACCACGTAATAACTTATAGAAAGCCCAACTTTGCACAAAGGATGTGGGGTGATTTTTTGAGCCAATTTCTTTTAAAAATAAAAGTGTTTCTTATTTTCCATGCATGCAAGGCTGTTTATCACCATCATCATCATTTAACGTCTATTGTCCATGCTGGCATGGGTTGGACGGTTTGACTGGACTAGCATGCTGGAAGGCTGCACCAGGATCCAGTCTGATTTGGTACGGTTTTCTATGGTTGGACGCTCAGCTAAGAAATTTACTTCTGTAGTTTTGTGTTCAGCCCCTCTCCATGGCACCTTGTGCAAGTGTCTTCTACTACAACAATGGACTGATCAAAAGCATGTGAATGAATTTGGTACAGAGACATTGTGATGAAGCCCACTGTATACATATGTGTATGCATGTACACACACCTTTGTTTGACTTATTGTTTGACAACCAGCAAAAAGAGTGTAAGACAGACTTAAGAAACTGGACTGAAACCCTTCAAGGTGGTGCCCCAGCATGGCCTGTAGTACAATGACTGGAACAAATAAAAAAATAAATAAGATGGATTATGGTTTAGTTTATATTTCTACGAAGGAAGACAAACACCTACTTTGTAGCTAGAAGTCTTAGATTTCTAATTGATGCTTCCATAGATAAGCACCCACTTGCCTTCAAGGATATAGGAATGATATTTAGAGAAAGTGAAAAAATAAGGAAAAAAAGGAAGGTGTGGTGATTGAGATGAACAATGTTAATTTTATCTGGACCCTCTGGCAGAGCATGTAGCTAAAGATGAACTGCGAGATACGTTTACAAAGTTATCAGTTACCTTCACTCGATTACTGTCCTTATCCTCAACAATCATTACAAATTGTAAACATTTATCAAAGATATTAAGTTACCGGAACAAGAAAGAAAGAAAAAGGAAAGAGAAGGAAGGAAGGAAGGGGGTAATGGCCAGTTATTTTATCAGTATTGATTGTGGAAAAACAAAAACACACACAAAAACAAAACAAAAAAATGGATAAATTGAGTGGCCCAGGGCCTTGTTTTGGCAAGTTTTCTTTCTCTATTTTTACATAAATATATGAAAAAAAAGTTTGGAGTAAAACACTAAATATGTATATTTTTTTAAGTTTCTAAATGCGTGTGTATATACATACATACAAATAAACAGCAGAAAAACACTCTCACGTGACCTTATCAGAAGGCCACGATTGGTTGATGTTCACCCTGGCGCAAAACAGAACTGGAGACAAATGCCACGCAAATAAGAGCCAATCAGGGTGATGGACACAGCAGGGTCCAAACGGGCCAAAGGCTAGATGTTAGCTGCTTCGTTCGCATTTGTAAATAAATACCCAAGAGAGAGGTTTCACTACAGTCTATATTTACAAATGTTTGCAATTCTTAATTGAAAATTGTAGCAATGTTTCATTCCCTAACCCTCATCATGATTTAACATCCATTTTTCATGCTGGCATGATTTGGATTGTTTGACAGGAGTTGGAAAGGTCAGGGGCCACCCTAAGCTCCATTGTCTGTTTTGTTTTGGTTTCTACAGCTGGATGCCTTTCCTAATGCCAACCACTTTACAGAGTGTACTGTGTGCCTTTTATGTGGCGTAGCCATCTGGTTTCACCAGTCCTCAGTCAAATCGTCCAACCCATGGAAAGCGATGATAATGAAGCACCAACACCTATATTTTTTACATGGCCCCTTGGTTCAATAAAGTAAGATAGCTGAGTAGTTAAAGAATTATGAATTTATGTCTAGTTTGACTCCAAACCAGAGTGTGCCTGTAGCCTAGGCAATGTATGTTTTAATTACAGGTTGTATAAAATAACTGAGTTCGACAGCCTATTCCACATTAAATTCATCACATACACGACATCTACCACAACATAGTTTCACATACACACACACATGCATACATACATTCACATACAAACATGTATCATTTTATACAAGGTTATACTTACACTTCATTCTGTTGCTTCAGTGTTTCATGATGTTTACGCAAGATTTCATGCATCTCTGTCAACGAAGTATGTTCCTGTCTCAAAGTATTGAGCATATGTTCAGCATTCTCTAACCTATTGCACAGAAACAGATAACAAATGATAAGGCAGATGAAAAAAAAAAATCAATACAAAAAAAAAACAGCATACAGTTTTTACCCTTTTGATACCAAGTCACCTGACATCAACCCTGCTTAAAGTGGTTCAAATCAAAACCTTCCTTCAAAGTTAATAAATAAATGCATCTATTAAATGCCTCATCCATAGAAAAAGCTAAAATATAGTTTAACTCTTTTGGTGCTAACCTACCAGAAACTACACTTGGCTCTATGACACAAATTCCATGTTTTAAGATGGTATAAATTAAAATCTTTCTTCAAAATCTCATGTAAATTTAAGTTCAAGCACCTGTTAAATAACGACAAAGTTATTGTAGTTAATTCATCATTATTTTCTAAATTAATTAAATAAAGGCAGGATATTTCAACAAAAATATGGTAACAAAAGGGTTAAAGCAACTGCAGAGTTATTCTAAAATATCTAATATTTCATGAAACTTCATTAGTTCCTCTCTATAATTAGATTTCTTTTTTTTCTTTTTCTTTTTACTTGTTTCAGTCATTTGACTGCGGCCTTGCTGGAGCACCGCCTTTAGTCAAGCAAATCGAACCCAAGACTTATTCTTTGTAAGCTTAGTACTTATTCTATCGGTCTCTTATGTCAAACCGCTAAGTTACGGAGACGTAAACACACCAGCATCAGTTGTCAAGCGATGTAGGGGGGACAAACACAGACACACACACATATATATACATATACATATATACGACGGGCTTCTTTCAGTTTCCGTCTACCAAATCCACTCACAAGGCTTTGGTTGGCCCGAGGCTATAGTAGAAGACACTTGCCCAAGGTGCCACGCAGTGGGACTGAACCCAGAACCATGTGGTTGGTAAGCAAGCTTAATAAATCCAATTTTTTTTTAGGAGTGATGCATATGGATGAGGACAGCTGCATGAAGAAGTGCTGAGCTCTAATTGTGGAGGGAACCAGTGGAAGGGGTAAACCCAGGAAGACATGGGACGAAGTGGTGAGAAAGAATCTTCGGATGCACTACACAGGTTACTAGAGAACTGATGAAGAAACAATACTAGATAATGATCCAAAATTATGGATCATTATCTGGTATTGATACATAATTATATATGTATCATTCCTAGTTAGGGTAATTATAATTATTATTTAATTATTGTTGTTGTTGTTGCTGTTGTTGTTAAGCGGCAAGCTGAAAGAATCATTAACATGTCAAACAAAATGGTTAGCAGCATTTTGTCTGTCTTTATGTGCTGGGTTCAAAGGTTGACATTGCCTTTCATCCTTTGGGGTTGATGAAATGAGTACCATTTGAGCAGAAGGGACCAATGTTATTGACCAAACCACTCCCTCTGAATTCTGCCAAAGTTTGAAACCGTTATTATTAGTTTTATCCTAATTATATACAAAGACACTTTGAGTTACGTTATTGATGTTGCTTAAACAATGGTCACCTATGAACCAGATCGACAATCCATGACATTCTGGTTGTGACCATCCTGTCTTTATCGCAGACTCAGGATCACATTTTCCAACACCACCAATACCTCATCTTCATCAAAGCTCATAATGACTGAATGATGTATTTCTTCATATACATTGTCCAATCATTAAAGGCTCTGATGAAACTGAGAAGTCATGCTAGTAATCACTAAAGGGCACAGTGTTTCTTACAGCAAAAACAGCTGTAAGCTAATGGATTTAATTATGTAACACCTACTCTTTTGTCGTTTATTAATTAACACTTTGGAGACAGAGCCTCATTTGGAGTTTCAGTGCCAAGAAGATGGAGCCCTTTTCACAAGCCCTACAGTGGGCATGCACTTACTTAAAAAAAAAAAATTATAAAAAATAAAGTAATTACTTTACATATATAGAACTATATATATTCTTGTAGGAAACTGAACGAACCAATACAATCCAATACAATCTTCTTTGTCATTTGACTTTTTGCCCAATAGATTGGCCCTGTCATCTCTTAAGGGTTAATACTATGCTCTATACTTATGATATGGCTTAAAAATATGTGAATTCTCACTACCTCAGCTGCTTATGAATACCATACATTATAAGTGTAGGAAATGGTGATTAGCACTTGCTGGGTGCCTCACAATTTCCATACACAGTACATGGAAGGAAAGGAGAGGACAAGATCTCTCTGAATAAGTAACAATAATTTATTTTCTCTGAATAAACATGCCATCTCTGGTTAGCGGTAGCCATGAACGCCTTGGTGAAGAAAGCAGCTGGGTTGGTAGTGAGACACAAAAGTGCTAAGGCATTTTCAGAAACTCGCAGTGTTGCTCGCCATCAAAAGTCCATTCTCCACGGAGCTGCTCTAAGTTGTGTCCTGCCCGGTCAGAAGCTGCGATCGAAGAGAGTGAATGGTGGTGAACCCTAGCTGATGCTGATGATTGCGCATGTGCATAAGGGGCTTCTATCAGGTCTTTGGAAAGCTCTAATCCTTGTGCATGTGTAAATGAATGTTCCAACAAGGCATCTAGAACCATGCGTCACTACATAAGTATATCAAGCACTAGAACTTAGCTAAGCAATACAATTAAATAAATACATATACAGCTTGGAGAGAAAGAGGGAGAGGGGGATGGGGAGGGAGAGGGGGGATGGGGAGAGAGAGAGAGAGAGAGAGAGAGAGAGAGAGAGAGAGAGAGAAATAAGATAGTATCAAGCATGCTGAAACCAATAGCTGTACACAGTTATTCCATTTGGTAGGGTCAACTTAAGTTTCTAGAAAAATCTGAACTGATCATCTTTATAATATATTTGTCAGGGAGCCATGGTTATCTCAGGTGAAAAGGATATCTTCTCTGCTCTCTGCTCTCTCTCTCTCCCTCTCTCATTTCACTTATCCTATTCCTGTGCATTTGCTAACTCGATGCTCTCTGGTTATCAATGATGGCCTTTACAAGAGCAACAACACACTTATAAATAAGAATTTGTTAAACTTGATCTGAAGCTAATATGATACAACAGCAAGTAGATCAGAAGCAGAAAAGAAGATTGATCTTACTTTTGACTTTGTTCATTATAGTTTTCCTTCAATACCGTGTGTTCCTCTGCCATCAATGCCAGTCTGAAATCGAAACGATAAAGAAGGACAATTTTCTTTAATATTCTTTACATACTTGTATGGTAGGAATCATATTTTATTTAGAAGACAAGTTGAAATTTAGTATAACAAAATACGTTTGTGGTGCAATGAAGCTGCAATAACAAAACACATTTTAGTTTTTAATTGTTTCAGTCATTGAACAGTGGCCATGCTGTGGCACCAGCTTGTAGGGTTTAGTCAAAGAAATTGACCCAAGTACTTATTTTTAAGTTTGGGATTTATTCTGACAGTCTCTTATGCCAAACCACAAAATTGTGCCCATGACTTTTGCAGGCCATCCTAAACCTGTAATAAGAAAAGATGAGTTGGAACAAAGACTGCAGATATTGGAGAAAAGGAGAAAGAAAAAGAAAAGAACCATCTAGATTTACTTCTGGTTTTTGGCTTTTTAGAAAAGATTAGAGAAAGGTGGTGTATTGAAAAGTCATGACAACCCCTGCTGGAGGCCTAAACCAATTACTTGCAGAGAAAATTCCACTGAAGACAGCTAAATGCCAAGTGGATTATGACTGCATTATATCAGAAGAGTAAAATGGGTTTGAAAGAAGTTTGTCAGCAGAGAAGTCGTGTGTTGTAACTTTAGAAGAGCTGCTAACCATTCCTTTTGCAAAGAAAAGTAAAATGAAATACACACACCAAGATGAAAGTAAATGTTATATATTGTACTTAATAAAACAAGGCAAAACAAACATGGAGTTTCCAAAAAGTAGAACCAGAAAAAGAAAGAACATCTCACTTCTGTTTTTCAGCCAGTAAATTGTTATAATTTGTCTCAAGAGCAGTCATATTCTGTAGCTTTTCTTGATATTCTTCTGTTCTCTTTTCAAAAGTACGGAGCATATTACGGATGCTACAGTTCTGAAGATAAAATTTCAAAAGAATAAAGAGAATTAATCTAATAAAAACCAATGAGACTTCAAGTATAAATACTAAATAAATTTCGAGTGTTGTGTTGTCACCAGATGTTATCAAAAAGGTTTAATCAACCCCTATTCTTAACTTACATTTTTTTTATTATTGAAAACACAGAAGAATAATTGACGAAAAGAAATACAATACTTGACTAAAATACTTATTTTACTGACCCAAGAGAAACAAAAGGCAAAAACCGGCCTTAGTGGGATTTGAACTCAGAAGAAAGTGATACAACTAGACACTTCTAGGCATGTTGCCTTCTGCTATTTAACAGATTCTGATAATCCATCACAGTTTATAATTAGTCTTGTGTTTACAGCTGATATAACAACACCTTCATGGGTGGAAGTTTGAAACCATAACAGATGAAACATATTTGAAGTGGTCTTCTTACAACCATAAACTAAACCACGTCAGTGATAATTCTATGAAGATTTCACCAGTAGAAACTTACCTCTGCTTCTGCTTCTGCACGACGAGACCTGAATTGACTTATGACACGATCAGCACGGACCACTGCTAATGTCTTAGCTTCCAAAAGGTCTTGTAGCTGTTGTTCTCTCATCTAAGGACAGAAACAAAGTATTCAATATTTACATTATTTTCACTGCTTATTAAAGAAGATGCCTTCTTTCTGGTGCTTGTTTTTTTCTTAAAGAAATCTAATTAAAACAATCATCATCATCAGCATCATCATTTAACGTCCGCTTTCCATGCTAGCATGGGTTGGACGATTTGACTGAGGACTGGTGAACTGGATGGCTACACCAGACTCCAATCTGATCTGGCAGAGTTTCTACAGCTGGATGCCCTTCCTAACGCCAACCACTCCGAGAGTGTAGTGGGTGCCAGTCAGGCGGTTCTGGCAATGGCCATGCTGGAATGGTGTTTTTTTATGTGCCACCTGCACAGGAGCGAGACTGCTGCTCTGGCAGTGATCCCGCTCGGATGGTGCTGTTAGTGCTCCACTGGCACGGGTGCCAGTCAATAGTCATACCAATCCTTTCTATTATAGGCAAAAAGCCTGAAATTTTGAGGGAGGGGGGGGCTAGTCGATTACATTGACCCTTGTGTTCAACTTGTACTTATTTTATCAACACCAAAAGGAGAAAGGCAAAGTTGACTGTGGCAGAATTAAATCTAATTAAATGTCACTAAACATTTTGTCTAGCATGACACCGATTCTGCCAGCTCACCATCTTGACAACAGTCGTAATAATAATTGTTTCTTACACACAAAACCCGATATTTAGGGAAGGCAGTGTTAAATGATTAAATCAACTCCAGCACTTGACCGTTACTTTATTTTATTGACCCTGGAAAGACAGAAGGCAAAGATGACCTCAAGAAGATTTCAGCAGAACACATAAAAGCATTGCAACTACATAGTGTATAGCTTTACAGTGACATTGAATTTGGAATCACATGGTCGTGAAGTAAATTTTCTAACCACACAGACTGGGTGCTTTCCTGTACCCTAACAACAATCTCATAATTCATCATCATCGTCATCATCATTTAATGTCTGTCTTCCATGCTGGTAGGGGTTGGATGGTTTGACAGGAGCTGATAAGTGGCACCAGGCTCCAGTCTGTTTTGGTTGGCTTCTTTAGCTGGAAGTCTTTCATAACATTAACACATAAAGTGCAACAGGCCATGATCATGGCTGTCAGGCCACGATCGTGGTCCAGATAGATGCATTTAATTTATGGGCGTTTGTTGAGGTCTAATGTCACTAAAACGCTCTGATACCCACCAGAATGCAAGAGGACTAATAGTTGAATTAATGACTTTTCACCATTATATACTAAGATATTTTAACTATTTTTTGTTTTTATGTGTGCATGGGTAGTCTCATTTTCATAAAATGTGCCCAGCAGTCCATGCTATGTAAGTGCAAATCCCAGCACTTTATGGGTTAACCACTTTACAGAATGTAGTGGGTGCTTTTACATGGTACCAGCACAGGTGCTTTTTAAATGACATTGGTACAGGTACTTTTATGCAGTACCAGCACCAGTGCTTTTCATGGGGTACCGGCTTCAGTGTTTTTTCCTATTCTGTTTAAACAATTTAGTAAAAAGAGGGCTTTTTCGATACAAATTCAAGGTAACCAATCTTACCTGCATTGACTGCAGCTTGTGCTCATAAACATCTATCATTTCAGAAAGCTTCACATCTTTTACCTGGAAAAAGGAATAAATAGATAAAGAAATAAAGATACAAAAGTTTCAAATTGTAGGAAAAAAAAAAAATCTGTGGAATGACAATTTAAACTTTTGGCTTTGTGGTTGAAGAGATGAATAGAAGAGACAGTGATGACAGGCAAAGAGGCATAATACTATCTTGGTTAATACAGAATGTTTGGGATGAAAGGGTGGCAGAAGGGGGGAGAGAGAGAGTGTTTGTGTGTGTGTGTGTGTGTATGTGTGTGATGGATAGTAAAAGAAGGGGATAATATTTAATAGTGTATGGTAGATGACATAATATAACAAACAGTATTGCTGAGCATTTTTACTATCTAAGGATCTTCTTGAGAAATTAAATTCGGAAAGGAATATATACCAACCTCTAAACCAGTTTGAAGTTTTTCAATCAAATCTTCAATGCTCTGTTCAGCAATTGATGCCGATTTTCCAGGAACTTTCTGACCAGCATGATTTGATGTTAAAATATTGTAAGAGTTGTGGATACTGCTATTCCATCCAAATGTAGAATTGTTCATTGTTTTATGATCTTGTTCACGGACAACGTTGTTTGCAGCCAAGGCATCACCCAACCTAAAATAATGATTTGGAGTAATATTATTACTATTATTCAGTAGTTTTATTTTATAACGTGCTTTCACTTCACTACCGAGGGCAGCTCTGTGTACCTTGGGTATGTGCTGTGGTTTGCTGTGATGCTCTTATGGTTACTGTATTGAAAGTGTTTTGCGTAGGATGTGTGCAGTGCCCAGTAGTGCAATTTTCTGTATGTTATATATATTTGTAAGTCCTGGTGTTTTTGTTATGTATTTGTCTGAACATTTATTATTATTATTATTAGTGTGTTGGGGCAGCATTTCTTTTGGCTCTTTACATTCTAAGTTCAAATATCAGCAAAGTCAACTTTACTTTTCATCCTTTCAGGGTTGAAAATATAAGTACCATGTTGTGGTGAGAGTCACTGACACCCCTGGGGGATTGGAAGAATGGACTAGCCGAACTCTTATAAAGAGTAGCGTATTGGAGTAGGAGTTGTTGAGAGGGCGTTTTTTGCAGTACATTGTGTGAACACATTGATTTTACCTTTGCTTCGTTAAATTATATATCCAACATTTGTCTAGGATACAACAACAATACCAACAGCTACTGGAAGTAGTGTTGAAGAAGTCTGAAAATACTTCAGGTTCATTCTCATCAGACAGCATAGCAAACTCAATTGGAGAATTTATTTATAACCCAGAAGAAGGTACTACTTTTTCTGCATATTTTAGAAGATACAAAGAAATCTTCAAAGAGGAATGTAAAAATTGGAATGACAAGAAGAAGGTACAACTACTTTTAAGAAAGTTATCCCCTGCCAAACACGAAAAATACTGTAATTATATTCTGTCGAAGAAATAGGTGAGAGTTGTTTTGATGAAACAATTAATTAGTTATTGAGAATTTTCAGAGAAAGAAGTTCCCCTTTCAATACTCATTCGCAGTGTTTAAATTTAGTTAAAAAAGATGATGAAGATTGCATCACCTATGCTGGAGTAATTAACAGAGTGTGAAAAATTCAAATTAAATAAATTAACTCCAGATTTGTTCAAATGTCTAATTTTTGTTCAAGAGTTAACTGCAAGAAAAGATGCTGATATACATTCCTGTATATTAACAAAATTAGAACAGGACCAAAAATTAACTCTACAGGCAGTTGCTGAAGAATGCCAGAGGATTATAAATTTAAGACATGATGTGGATAAAACTGAAGAAAACGATTGCTTTCAGATACATGTATGTTGACTTGAAATGGATAAGGAAAAATGAACGTCAAGACCAAATCCATGCTATGGGTGCAGAGGTTCACGTTTTAGAAGTAATTGTCCTTTTAAAAATCGTAATGTTTTGAGTGCGAAAAAATTGGACATAAAAGCTTGCATTGTACAGTGAAACAAAAAAAGGGTCAAACAAAAAATTCTTGAAAGAATGTATTGTTAACAAAATTTCTAAGCAAGGCTCAGAAAAGAAAATTTGTGTCCATAAAAATGAATAATGTGAATATCAAGTTACAATTGGATGTAGGCAGTGATATCACGATAATTAATAGATAGATGGAGAAAAGTAGGGAAACCTAGATTAAAGGAAACTTTGAAAATTGCGCAAGGTGTTTCAGGAAAAAAATTGCATTTTATGGGTGAAATGATAAGTAATGTTACCTTTTGTGGAAAAAAAACTTGAAAGCCAAAGTTTTAACGTTGAAAAATACAAATTTATTTGGAAGAGACTGGATGGAACTATTTAACTTATGGGACCTCCCCATAAATATTTTTTGTAAAAATGTGAATGGTTCTTCTACCAGTACAAATAAGGTGTCAGAGGATTTAAAAAAAGAATTATAAAAAATTTTTCATGAAGTTTTTTCTGATGAATTGGGTCTTTGCAACAAAACAGAGGCAAAGTTTCAAGTGAAAGAAAATGCTATACCGGTTTTTAAACAAAAACAAACAGTACCTTTCGCAGTGTTGAAACAAGTCAACAAAGAATTGCATAGACTTGAAAAGCTTGGCATTCATCATCATCATCATCATCGTTTAACGTCCGCTTTCCATGCTAGCATGGGTTGGACGATTTGACTGAGGACTGGTGAAACCGGATGGCAACACCAGGCTCCAGTCTGATTTGGCAGAGTTTCTACAGCTGGATGCCCTTCCTAACGCCAACCACTCAGAGAGTTTGAAAAAAATTGATTACACAAATTGGGCATCCCCAACAATTTATGTCAAGAAAAAAAAAAGGTGTAAGAGTGGCTGTGTGGTAAGTAGCTTACTTACCAACCACATGGCTCCAAGTTCAGTCCCACTGCGTGGCACCTTGGGCAAGTGGTCTTCTACTATAGCCTCGGGCTGATCAAAGCCTTGTGAGTGGATTTGGTAGACGGAAACTGAAAGAAGCCCGTTGTATATATATATATGTGTGTGTGTGTGTGTGTGTGTGTGTGTGTGTGTGTGTGTGTGTGTGTGTGTGAGTGATTGAGTGAGTGAGTGAGTGTTTGTATGTCTGTGTTTGACCTCCCCATCACTTGACAACCGATGCTGATGTGTTTACGTCCCCGTAACTTAGCGGTTCGACAAAAACGATCGATAGAATAAGTACTAGGCTTACAAAGAATAAGTCCTGGGGTCGATTTGTTTGACTAAAGGCGGTGCTCCAGCATGGCCACAGTCAAATGACTGAAACAAGTAAAAGAGTAAAAAGAGAGAGTAAAGGAGTATGCACTGATTTTTTTAAAGGGATTAAACGAATGTTTGATGCCATATAATTACCTATTACCAAGTCTGGAGGAAATTTTCGTGAAATTGAATGGAGGAAAATGTTTTTCAAAGTTGGACCTATCTGAAGCATATTTGGAGGTAAAAGTCATTGAGGAATGTTCAAAATTATTGACAATAAATACCTATAAAGGGTTGTCATAAATTTAATCGACTCCCCTTTAGTAGGTGCTGGTGCTACATACAATGTACCCTTGCAGGCACCACATGAAAAGCATCCATGCCGGTGCCATGTGGAAAGTACCTGTACTGGTATCATGCAAAAGGCATCCACTACACTTTGTAAAGTGGTTGGTGTTGGGAAGAGCATCTAGTTTTAGAAACTATGCCAAAGCAGCAGATGACTGGAGCTTGCTGCAGCCCTCCAGCTTGCCAGCTCCAGTCAAAATTTGTCCAGCATGGAAAACAAACATTAAATGATAATGATGATCATGATGACGATAATATATATATATATCACAACTTTTCCGGTTTGAAAAAACAGCTGAAACAAAACATTATTTATGTGCAGCCCATATTCTTCTTAAAAACAAACTAGCTACCTGTCATAGCTTTTTTTGGTACACTAAATCTGTTTACTAATTTATTGACAAAATATCCAAAAGATTTAGAAAACACACATTTTCAAAATGCTGAACATATGGTAACACACACACACACACACACATAGCACACCTCTGTTTGTGACCTCTATAGTTGGTTAGCTATATACCTGCTATCACAACTCAAAGATGACTCATAATAATTTAACTCATTTTCAAACACGATAAAATATGAGACAGATTGGTTAGACAGACACAGAGGGAGAAAAAAGTATATATTACAAAAACCTGCCATTTATTTCCTAACTGCCCACTCTTCTTTTTAACCATGTTATTAGAAGATCTACACTTCATGATTTTTTTAACACAATTTTAGCTAAATAAAAAGGAGAAAAAAAAATTAAACAAAAATAAAACGTTGATTTTTTTTTTTTCGTAAGTACTCAGAATGTTTGTTTGTGCTATCATAAATCTGAAAGACGTTTGTTTTATAATGTGATGTAAGTTTAAGCTGCAGCCTGCTCACTAGCGTTCTGTACATCAACAAAGTCTGTGTGTATGTGATATTGATGTACAACTGTTGCAGCCTTAAGTAAGATGTTATATACACACACGCATATGTACAGGTATACGTGTGTGAGTGTGTATGTGTATATGTGTGTATAAATGTTAGTATGTATTGTATACATATATATATATATATATATATATATATATATATATGCATGTATGTGTGCCTATATATATATATATGAATATATACACGTGTGTGTGTGTTTGTGTGTACACATATGTATACGTGTGTGTGTGTAAACATGCTAATAAAATTGCAGCCTACCAAAGGCGGCAACAGACAAACACCTTGATGGCAAGCCAAAAGTAGGTGGTGTCTAAGTCACCCAGACTTGTGCCAACGCAGAGGCTTAGGTGTCTCGCATGCATGCAGCATCAGTGCAGCTTTCTGTTTTAAAGCTGCTTTGGCAGAACAGATAATACAAGTAATTACTGAGGAATGCTGAAATCGGTAAAACATGATGACACTATTTAAGTGAGGCCAAACCGGCAGATAAAGGAGTGGAGAGAGTAGGGATGGTTTCTTATCTCATCATCATTTAACGTCCGTTTTCCATGCTGGTATGGGTTAGACGGTTTGACAGGAACTGGCTAGCTGAAGGGTTGCCCAGACTCCAGTCATCTGCTTTGGAATGGTCTCTATGGCTGGATGCCCTTCCTAATGCCAACCACTCTGAGAGTGTAGTGAGTACCTCTTATGTGCCACTGGCACAGGTGCTTTTTATGTGGCACTGAAATGGCAGCTTTTTACATGGCACCAGCACCTGCAAGCCTTCAAGACAGAGACCTCTTAGCTAACAGCAGGACATGCCAGTATGTATAGATGGCCACAGTTTTACTTAACTTGACATTTCTTCTTAAGCATAGCAAATCGCCAAAGGTCTGTCCCTTGCCATCTCCTCAGTGGGACCCAATGTCTGAACATTCTTTCTTACTGCTTGCATAGTGCAATATTACTGAAATAAGAAAAAGTTAATAGGCACAGGTGTGGCTGTGGAGTTGAGAACCTTGCTTCTGAATCTTGTTGTCCTGGGTTAAAACCTACTGTACAGCACCTTGGGCAAGCATTTTCTAATGTAGCTCTTGTCCAAACAAATCTTCGAGTGGATTTGGTTGGGGGGAAACTGAAAGAAGCCTGTAGTGTGTATGTACGTACGTATATGTGTGTACATGTTTGTATTTGTGGCTACACATCATGTGATGATTGTAAATGTGTGTCATCATCATACAAGTGAGGTTGTTTGTTTCCAGTCTTCTGTGATAAAACATGTCTGGTCATAAGGAAATATTACCTTGCTTGGAAACAGGGGAAGGTTTGTGACAGGAAGGGCATCCAGCCATAGAAAAATCTTCCTCCACAAATTCCATTTGACCAATGCAAGCACCAGAAAGTGGATGATAAATGATGATGATAATGAATTCTATTTTGTATTCGTTTTATAAGTAGGAGCCTTCTTTTCCTGCTGTCTTGAGTATTGCAGGAGACTGTTGATTGAAATTAATTTTAGCAACATCGTTCACCACAGATTAATCTGTTCATCGGTGAGAATTTTTCCAGAGCATATTGCTTTTTCTTTATTTGAAGATAATGTAATTCACACACATACACATCCTTATGCAGGCATTGTGTGTGTGCGCGTGCATGTACAAAAATATGTGTGTGTGTGTGCATAGATATGAGGTCGATGCCAGTGGCTCTTGACTTGTTCCTGTGCCAGTGGCACGTAAAAAGCACCCACTACACTCTTGGAATGGTTGGCATTAGGAAGAGCATCCAGCTGTAGAGACCTTGCCAGATCAGATTGAAGCCAGGTCCAGCCTACTGGCTTGCTAGTCATCAGTTAAACCATCCAACCCATACCACTGTGGAAAGCAGATGTTAAATGATGATGATGATGATGATGACGACGATGACGAGATATATAAAATCATCATCTAATGTCTACTTTTCCATGCTTGCATGTGTCGGATAGAATTTGTTGAAGCAGATTTTCTTTAGCCAGATGCCCTTGCTGTTGCCAACCTTCACCCATTTCCAAGCAAAACAATATTCCCCATGATCAGACATGTTTTACATGGTAGACTGGAAATGAACAACCTCACTTGTGAATCAGAAGTGGCTTGAGCTATATAAACAAAACTGAACACACCTACACAAGGTGTGTGTTGTTAGTTTAGGTGTAAAAGGTGTCAGGTGAAATTCTCTTATACCTAAAATGCAACTGGCTCATGAACAAATAACACACACACACACACACATTGTGTTTATGAGCTCACCTGTATGACAATGAAACTGATTTACAACCATCACATGATACCTAGAAAAGGGTCCACACAATCAAGTGTGTGTGTGTGTGTATAAATGTAGTTCTTACATTTATATGTAATTTCTGCGACTCCACTGTTTTCTTTCTTTCTCTCTATCCCTCTATATTTTCCGTTTCTCCCCCCACCCTTCTTTGCTGTCTTCTTTCTCTCACTCCCTACTATCTTTCATTCCTTCTCCTCACTCCCTTTGTTTCTTTCCTTCATCCTCTCTCTTGTCCCCTTCCCCTCTGCCTGTTGCTCACATATGACTACATGCCATTTCTCTTGCCCCTGTCTTTTTTGGACAAGATGTCCACCGGACTGGATATTATTTCTCTTGCCTCCTGACATTTTTTCTCTCTTCTATTTATTCTATTTCCTTTAAAAATTTCTCCCAGGCGTTACCCATTACAATTTGTCTTGGCCTAACAGCCCTTAATGTTTGTCTTCGTCAACTGTTTACTTTGTACATCCATTCTGTTGTTGTTTGTTCATTTGAAGCCCTAACTCTCCACAAATTTTATATTTTTAAAATTTCTGGATGCTACTGTCTTATGAAGTTTTCCTACCTTGTCGTTAAAAACATGAAATAAGGAGTAGTATATATATATATATCTGGCACGTAAAAAGACATTCGAGCGAGATCATTGCCAGTGCCGATGGACTGGCTCCTGTGCAGGTGGCACGTAAAATACACCATTTCGAGCGTGGCCGTCGCCAGTACCGCCTGATTGGCCCTCGTGCTGGTGGCACGTAAAACACCCACTACACTCTCGGAGTGGTTGGCATTAGGAAGGGCATCCAGCTATAGAAACTCTGCCAAATCAGATTGGAGCCTGGTGCAGCTATCTGGTTTGCCAGTTCTCAGTCAAATCGTCCAACCCATGCTAGCATGGAAAGCGGACGTTAAACAACGATGATGATGATGATATATATAGTAGATTTATAAACCAGGCTAATTTAGCTACTTCTTTGTAGACTGAAAAAAAAAAAATGATTAGCCTTAATTGATTCTCATCAGAGGAGGCGTCAACATCAATTTGACTAATCCCAGAGAAAAGCTGCCAATTTGCTTCTATACTCAACAATTTCAATAGCTACAAATTTTTTGCATACCATTAGTATTAACACTTTATCTAATATCAGGATCCTGACAATAGGGATCTCGGTCCACACCGTATAAAGGTATGATATAATACATGTAACCTTTATAGTAAGTCTATAAACAGGGCTAGCATGTATGCGTGTGTCTTTTTGTGTTTGTATTCAATCATTGCTGGATAACTGGTGTTGGTTTGTTTATGTCTCTGTGACTTAGCAGTTTGGCAAAAGAGACCAACAGAACAAGTGCCACACTTAACAATTGGTACTAGGGTCAATTTTTTTGACTAAACCCTTCAAGGCAGAGCCCCAGTATTGCCACAGTCCAATGACTGAAACAAGTAAAAGATTAAAGATAACAAATAGTAGTTTGGATTGCTAGAAATAGCAGCCATATCACAAGCTTTGATCTAAAAAAATAGGACATTTTGGTTAATGTAGTCTTAGCTCACACTGTCTAACAAAAAAATGTGATAGAATCAGCTGGAAGTCATTTGATGATAGCTCTGCTTAATCAGGGATAAGTTTGGGGGTCAAACAACATCTATAAACCCAAATGTGTTACAGTACAGATGCCATGAGTATTCATCTTTACTCCTCATTTGAAAGCAATGAGATCTTTATAAACCCAGATCAAACATAAATATTGGTTTCGAATTTTGGCACAAGGCCAGCAATGTTGGAGTAGGAGGTACGTTGATTACATCAACCCCCAGTACTCAAATGGAACCCAAAATGATAAAAGGCAAAGTTGACCTTAGTGAATTTGAACTCAGAACGTAGTGACAGACAAAATGCCACTAAGCATTTTGCCCAGCATGCTAATGATTCTGCCAACTTGCCGCCTTAGAATCATACAGAAATATTCTTTTCTACTATAGGCACAAGGTACTTAATTTATAGACTCCGAAAGGATGAAAGGCAAAGTCAACCTCGGCGGAATTTGAACTCAGAACATAAAGACAGAGGAAATAACGCAAAGCATTTCGCCCAGCGTGCTAACGTTTCTGCCAGCTCGCTACCTTGGACCAAACATAAATATTAGCAGAGGTTTTGGTTTTCTCGTGAGCCCATCTTAATTATCTTTTATTTCAGTCATTAGACTGTGCCTATTCTGGGGCACTGCCACGAAGAATTCTTTGTCAAATGAATCGACCCCAGTACTTATTCCCCCGATCCCTTTTGCAAAGTTATGGGGACTTAAAACACAGCAATACTGGTTGCCAAGCAATGGTGGCACACATACACACATGATGGGCTTCTTTCAGTTTCCGTCTACCAAATCCACTCACAAGGTTTTGGTTGGCCCGAGGCTATAATGAGAGACACTTGCCCAAGCTGTCATGCAGTGGGACTGAACCCAGAACCACGTAGTTGGGAAGCAGGCTTCTTACCACACAGCCATGCCTGCGCCTATGGTATAGATATACATGAAGATGAAATTATGATTAAGGTAAAATTACAAACAAATGATTAAATATTAAGTAAATTAAACAAAAAAAATTAAATGCTTATAACATTAATGCACAATATGCATGTGTGTGTGTGTGCGTGTACATGCATACACATATATAAATACGCTCAAACCATACTAGCATGGAATGCAGAAATAAAATGATGATGATGTGTGTGTGTATTGTCGGAGAAGAAAACATAAAAAGCTATCAGGAATGACGACAACAAGAAGAACAAACAGTTTCAAGCTAAACAAATCTAATCTCAGTCAAAGATAAGATGTTCCTCATCTTTTTAAAATTAATTGGAATATCAGCTCCTGATATGGTTAACGACCTATGCAGTATAACAGTAACAGAACTAAGTTCCAATTTGCTTAACAGTAAGTTTCATTTAATAAGCTTGCAGGGTGCCAAAGCTTGGAGGTGAGTCTGGTGGCCAGTGCCGAGATACAGCACAGGCTTCAGTGTTTTCCCTTCTTCAAATGTCAATTTGTAAGAAAAGCAAAAACAACAAATTCTGCCTCAAGAAGGATGGGCAAAAAGAGAGAGAGAGAGAGAGAGAGATAGAAAGAGAGTGATGAGTGATGGTGGTAAGAGGTTGTATGGTTAAAGATGTGTTTTCTTTACAGAATTATCAAAACTTCTGCTAAGGTTAATGAAGAAATGATTGCTTTCTAATCAGGAGTTAAGATAAATGAGTAAAATATATGCATATATAAATAAAACATGAGAAATCTTAGAGTTACTCTGCAGCACAAATGTCACATATCAACCTTCAGCCCTCAGTGAAGTTGTAAAGTTTTGATCAGCCAAATACAAGAGGTATAGTTGATGTATGGTAAAGGTTGCTATATTACTGACCATATGGTCGTGAGTTCAAATACTGTTATAGCCAATGTTGTGTATATTGATTGCTGGTAGGAACATTGTATTTCATTTTGCCATCATGAAATCAATACAATCACTTTTAACTTATCTCTATAAATTCTCAATAGAATTTAGTGCCAAAAGTAGGATACTTTTAAATACTTTAATATGTTTGGTAGTATATTAAGGTTGTTTAGGAAGGGCATCCAGCTGTAGAAACTCTGCCAAATCAGATTGGAGCCTGGTGTAGCCATCTGGTTCGCCAGTCCTCAGTCAAATTGTCCAACCCATGCCAGCATGGAAAGCGGACGTTAAACAATGATGATGATGATCCCTATGAGTAATTAATATGTATGGTGGCATGGGTTGGACAGTTTGACTGGGCTGGCACACTGGAAGGCTGTGCCAGGCTCCAGTCTGATTTGGCATGGTATTCTACAGCTGGATGCCCTTTCTAATGCCAACTATTCCATTACACTCTCAGAGTGGTTGGTGTTAGGAAGGGTATCCAGCTGTAGAAAACCATGTCAAATCAGACTGGAGCCTGGCACAGCCTACTGGCTTGCCAGTCCCCAGTCAAACCATCCAACTCATGTCAGCATAGACAACGGACGTTAGATGATGATGATGATGATGGTGATGATAATGATATGCTGTTTTAGAAGACCCGTCAAGCCAAGTGAAATCGTAGTTGTGGCTTATGCTGGTGGTATGGAAAAAAAGCACCTTTTGAGCGTTGGGCCTCACAGAGACAAAGTGGCCAAGACTTTTAGCATTATGCTGTGATTGAGAAGAAGACCCATCAAGCCAAGTTAAAAAACCATCCTCCTCCTCTTTCAAAAAAATAAATGTGTGTGTGGGGGGGTGGAGAGAATCAGGCCTGTTTTTGATGATCCTCATTGGTGAGTCTAGTTTGTGACACTTTGTTAAGTTTTGTGATGCAAGGTGTATGTCAGAAGATTTTTCTCAATTTACACCCAATAGTTCAGTACAGCAATATGTAAATATTTATAAGCAATCACACCATGTGACATCTTGGCCCAGTGTAGTTTCTATAGTCTTGGATTGACCAATAATCTGTGACTGAAATCGGGTAGATGAAAACTGTAAAGAAGCCCATTATATAAATTATGCCAGTATTTTAAAAAGAACAGGCTCATCATGTGTTGTATAACATGGATTTCACTTGAGAATTATATTAAGGTTACAAATGTCGGTGGAATGACCAACTTCTTAAATGTTCATTCAAAGAATATTTTGGTCGGCCAAACATCTGAATCCTCATCATGAAAACTGACAAACGTCCATCCAATCATTTGATTTTTAAGTTGAAAATGATGTTAGGATCAATGCTATTTGTCATTCTTCTAAGATTGGTGAAACACGTTTTGGTCATGACCTTGACAACTTGCAAACAATCACCAACACAGACCCTCTACACACTACGGGTTAATGTGATGAATCAATATTGACAGCAGCTGTACAACAACAACAACAACACAAAATATTAAAATGCAGCAGGATTATTAATTAATCTTTTTGAATGAGTTGCAAGACCAGTTTCACTGAAGAAAGTGTATAGTTGAAGTCCGCCACCGCTACCACCACCACCATCATCATCATCTGATGTCCCTTTTCCCATGCAGGCATGGACCGAATGGTTCAACAGGAGTTAGCAAACTGGAGAGCCACACCAGGCGTTGGTTGTCTGTTTTGTCATTGCTTCAATGGCTGGATGCCCTTCTTAATGCCAACCATTTTACAAGGTGTGCTGGGTGCTTTTTTATGTGGCACCAGCAATTCCAGTCAATCCGTCTAACTCGTGCCAGCATAGAAAGCAGACATTAAATGATGATGGTGATGATATATATATAACCAAATATATATATATATATATATATATAAAAAACCAAATATATATATATATATATATATATATATATATATGGTTAATGAGCTGTGTTTTCTTTGTCTTTTTTAGCTCTTCATTGTCTCCTAATCCCACATCACAAAGTTTGGAATGTTTTATTACATGTGTGAAGGTCAACTGTATCTGTGATGACAAATCTAATTTACAATGGTAATTTACTGATGATTCTTCTGTTCCGTGTTTGTGTATATTTCTCATTGTCAGCTCTAAGCATTACTCACTTCCTTTATTACCAAACATTAAACAATCTCCCTGTGTTATTTGTTCCACCTATGACCTTTGTCTTTTCTCCACGGAATTCTTCTCATTCTATCCCCCCTGTTATTGTCCACTTAAACAAATATTTGAAAATTCTCATTATTCTTTTTAACCCTGACTTGCTACTTAGAATATGTTGATCTGAAAAGAAACACAAAGACAAAACATACAAAATATAAACAAAACTTGATAGTTTATTTTATTTTTTTTTAATGTTTGTCCCACCTGGTTTGGAAGCAAGCATCTGCACCACAACCATGCCAGCACTAATATATAGAGAAACGAGGATGGACATGCAATAAAGAAAAGATTAGTTTACATACGCGACATGAGGGAACGATTCCAGCTTGGATCCAATAGAAAGTAAATTTATAGCTGCATGTACTTCATTGCGATCAGATGACAAGAATCCCTTTGATAAGAATTGCACAATATTGGAATTCTGAAAGCATAATTAATTACATTTAGGAAATACTAAAATATATATTTTAGAGGAATGAAAAATACACAGGTTTGAATTGATTTATCTAATGATCTAATATGATTTCAAAGATGTTCAGAAGTGTTTCTATCATCATCATCATCATCATTTAACGTCCGCTTTCCATGCTGGCATGGGTTGGACAGTTTGACTGAAGATTGGCAAGCCAGGAAGCTGCACCAGGTTGCAATCTGATCTAGCAATGTTTCTACAGTTGGATGCCCTTCCACTCCAAAAGTTTAGTTGGTGCTTTCATGTGCCACCATCACAGGGAGCCAGTCAGGGGGCACTAGTATCGACCCATGCTCGAATAGTACTTATTACGTGCCACCAGCATGGGTGCCAGTCAGGTGGCACTGGCCACAACTACAATTTCGATTTTACTTGACTCAACAGGTCTTCTCAAGCAAATGATATCACCCGACACTTCAAGGGTACTTTTAAATGGGCCGGTCATGCAACGCTGGCATCGGCCATGGCTGCGATCTCACTTTACTTGCTGGGTCTTCCCAGTCACAGCATATCTCCAAAAGTCTTAATCTCTTGGAATCAAAAACTGTTCTAAGACCCAAATGCTATAAAATACAGGGAATATGTTTAAGAGTTAGAATTCATTTGCAAATGTTGAAGAAATAATTTTGAATTCCATGGTCTCTTTGATAAGAGATTTCTACAAAAGACTTGGGTTGAGTGTCGGTTTGCAATTTAGTACTATACCAAACATCAATGAAACAACTACAAAGTGAATATGTTACCTATTTTAAGCCAGACTATTTGAGTGAGCGGAGTTACAGTGTCAAAACTGGTCTTAAAGACACAATACAATGCCTTTTGTAAATTTCAACAATGACAATGGTCACCATAATAACAATAATAATCATTGTTGTCATCATTTAACCCTTTTGTTACTGTATTTCTGTTGAGATGTTCTGTGTTTCTTTCAATTAATTTTAAATATAACAAAGAGTATAGTAAAATAACTCAGTTATCATTCAGCTAGTGTTAGGAACATAAATTGTGACTAAGGTTTGGTGGAAGATTTTAATTCAAAACTTATGAAAACAAGACATTTGTACTCAGAGCCAGAGCCGGTTTCAGCTGGGTTGGTAACGAAAAGGTTAATGTCCCTTTTCCAGGATATATTGAGGTAGATTTTCTACAGCCAGATGCCCTTCATGTTGCTAACCTTCATTTGTTTCCGGGCAATACAATATTTCCCTATGGCCAGACATATTTTTCATGGAAGACAAGAAATGAACAATATTGCTGCTATGACAATTATACTCACTTGCAACCGTTACATGATGTCTAGATAAAGATAAACACAAACACACACATACATATTCAGTTTCCATCTAGCAAATTCACACACAAAACTTTGGTGGGCCCAAGCCTATAGTAGCCTATTGCCAAGGAACACCACTACTCATATAATAGTTTCAAATTTTGGCACATGGCCAGCAAATTTGGGGGAAGGGGCAAGTTGATTACATTGAGCCTAGTTCTTGATTGTTACTTATTTTATCGACACCAAAAGGATGAAAGGCAAAGTTGACACTTGTGGAATTTGCACTTAGAGTGTAAAGATGGACAAAACGTTGCTAAGCATTTTGCCCAGCATGTTAACAATTCTGCCAGCTCACTGCCTTCACCATTCATGTAATGATGATCGGTATTTACACTTAGCATGAAATGTTAAGTCAAGAAGACACATAACACATCATACATATACATTCTCTCTCTCTCCCTGTGTAAGTGTGTGGGTGGGGTAGCAGGCTTTTTTTTAGTTTCTTATTTCTTTGTTGCCCACAAGGGGCTAAACATAGAGGGGACAAACAAGGAGAGACAGAGGGATTAAGTTGATTACATCGACCCCAGTGCATAACTGCTACTTAATTTATTGACCCCGAAAGGATGAAAGGCAAAGTCGACCTCAGCGGAATTTGAACCCAGAATGTAACAGCAGACGAAATACCGCTGAGCATTTCGCCCAGCGCTCAAATGTTTCTGCCAGCCTGCCGCCTTTTCAGTTTCTGGTGGTGGTGGTGGCGGTGGAGACGGTGGTGGTGGTGGCGGTGGAGACGGTGGTGGTGGTACAAACAATGTTGTTTATTTGCAACCTTCAATGAAAACCTTCCTGGCTATTGTGCTGTTCATGTTTGAAGGACTGAGAAATATTACCTTGACTGGAAACAGGTGAGAGAGCACCTGGCCATAGAAAATCTGCCTTGACAAATTTCATCTGACCATCTATGCAAGCATGGAAAAAAAAAACATGAAAACACTGATGATGACAATGTTTACGATGATTATTAGAAGGAGGTTGAAGACCACGGGAATTCAGGATTGTTTGAGGAAACTTTTATAGGCTAGTAGCTTGGTTACCATTATAGAAAGAGTTCTAAATCTGGGGAAATGGTCTGTAGTCCAAGTATTAACATTGCAAAGGTCAACATGCTAATTTAGATCAGAAGTCCTAGTGCCATTGAGGAAGTGGTTTTGTTCAGTATGTAGGAAGGAAGGTGGAACTTAACTCTATCTATTCACAACTAAACAACGAATAAACAAATAAGATTTCTGGCAAACTGACAGAAAAGTAAGAGTTTAGATATATCAGAGGAGTAGCTAGCATTATAATCACTGTTGAAATGAAATCTCAGACAGCTGTCTCATTAGATGTAGCTGTTAAGTTTTTTGTTGATGTTGACAGTAAATGCTTTCCCTGTGAGGGAAAAGTTGTTCTGTATGAAGCATAAGTAAAACTTGTGACATGGAGCCATGAACTTTAAATAAAGAAAATCTATGAAGGATGGAGAGAAATGAGTCAAGCGTGATTCAGTGGATGCTAACTTGTATGAGAAGCTGACAGATCATCATCGTCGTTGTTTAATGTCTGCTTTCCATGCTGGCATGGGTTGGACGGTTTGACTGAGGACTAGTAAACCAGAAGGCTGTACCAGGCTGTTTCTACAGCTGGATGCCCTTCCTAATACCAACCACGCTGAGAGTGTAGTGGGTGCTTTTACGTGCCACTGGCATGAGGGCCAGCAGGCGGTACTTGCATTGACCTTGCTTGAATGGTGCTTTTCATGTACCACCATCATGGGAGCCAGTCAAGTGGCACTGGCAGCAACCACGCTTGGATGGTGCTTTTTACATGCCACTGGCATCGACCACACTTGAATGGTGTTTTGTACCTGACACTGGCACAGGTGCTAGTCAGGCTGTACTGGCATCAGCCACAACAATGACTTCACTTGACTCAACAGGTCTTCGCAAGCACAGTTTATTGCCCAATGATTGAAGGGTTCTCTTAAATGGGCCAGTTATGCTCCACTGGCATAGGCCACAGTTACGGTTTCATTTGGCTTGTGGGGTTTTCTCAAGCACAACATATCTCCAAAGTCTCAGTCACTTGTCATCGCCTCCTTGAGGCCCAACGTTCGAAGGTCATGCTGGAGCCTGGTGCAGCCTCTCAGCTTACCAGCCATGGTCAAACTGTCCCAACCCATGCCAGCATGGAGAATGGATTCTAAATGATGACGATGATGATGTAATTTTCATAGTAGAATTGACAAGAAATTCAGAAATTTGAACCTTTAACCACTCAGTTCTCTCCTCAGTTACACAGTCTATAATTGTATTCTATTGCCAGGCCATCATTTTGCTTTTAAATGTAGAGCTCTTCCATCAGTCAATGTTGACCATGCACATGAATGTATAGGCTTGAGCAAGACTTTCCAGAACAACTAGTCATTGTTCATGCATGCAAGTCTCTTCTTTCAATATCATTAAAGTTTATCCAAGAGAAAAGTTCAATGACTTGGACTGGCACAGCTTGACACCAATCTTATCCCAGACATAGCTGTTGGAATACAAAGATCCAGAATAGATACCAAATTCCTGATTTTCTAACAGTTCCATTGCCTTGGATTGGTAGTTTTTCCTTTTTCTTCTTTCCAACTTCAAAAGAAGGGAAAAACAAAGCTGATTTCAGTGGGATTTAAACTCAGAGTGAAAAGGTTCATATCAAATATGACGTATTCTATTCAACACTAACAGTTCTGCCAAATTTTCCACCTTTGTTTATAAATACAGATGATCAATGTAAGCATAAAGATAAAACATGTTTCATCGAGTCAAAGAAGTGAAGGAAAACATTTGTAGAACTATTCATGATTACTTCCATTGTGAGAAAAAAATGGGGGAACCCCCCCCCCCCCCAAATCAAATGAAGTTTAAAAGAAGGAACTTTTGATTGAACTGAGGTTTTAAAACCCCAGATTTGAGTAGCTGGTAAATCCTAAAAGGTAACAAATCTATGTAAAAATAAGACTACTTTCAAAAAATTGCTTTATAGAGTTTTCCGTACACATTTCACATAAGCATTAAGGAAAATTAATTTAGGGATGAAATAAGCTTATTTTAAAAATTCTTTTGCTATCAAACAACCTGAGACTGTCCCTAGTTCTATGATACAAACCCTGTGTTTAAAAGTGATCTAAATGAAAACCAGCCATCAAAATTTCAGGCTCCTTTATGTTTCAAACACCTTAACTCTGGCAGTTATTCTACTAAATTCTTTATTATTTTGAAAATTAACTGAAATGACAGCAGTTTATTTCAACATAACTATAGTAACAAAAGGATTAATCTTGTCAGAGAAGTTATATATAAAATTGAAGAGGGCAAAATCAAAGTTTACTCAGAAGCAGAGAGATTTACAAAAAGAAATATGGTTAACTTGATAGAAAGATAAAGAGTAACAGAGAGATGGAGAGAGAGGAGAGTGGGAGAAAGACAGTAAAAGACAAAGCACACAAAGTGTGTGTGTGAGAGAGAGAGAGAGAGAGAGAGAGAGAGGCTAATGCATAACAACTCCTTTTACCTGCATGACATTTTCAAAGAAGGATTTTACTGTAGGCACATTAATGAACGACAAGAAATTCAATACACACAACACCAATGATACACTGAGGTCACTGTGGAATAGAAAAAAAAAAAAAAAAAAAAAAAATGTATAAATTGCGAAATTAAACATCCACACCCACATATGTGTAAACGATGACAAATTCTAAACGAGATGAAAAAACAATCTATTAAACATACAAGAGGAGTTGACAGATGGAAGAAGCAAATTCATTTGATGAACTCACCCCCAGTTCTGACTTTTGGCATCTTTTCTGGTGTGATTCATAGAGAAGTTGGTGTTGTTGAAGTGAAACTCTAACAGCTGGTGGAAATCTTCAACTTGCAAATAGGATAACATTTTTTCAACAAACATGCTTTCTTGGCAGATATGTTGAACCTGTTAAGGCTGGTTAGAACAACTTAGGATTCAAAAACAACATGCATTACAAATGTATATACATTTTAATGACAAATAAACAAATTTCATGAATACATAGTGAGTGAGAATTTCAGTGAAGAATATTTTATTCGTAACTTAAGTAAACATGTGGAAATAATGGAATAGCAGAATAGGGAAGTTGATCAAGAACTGAAAAATTGTTATAACCAGTCTAGTGGTGGTCAGTTTGTGGGGCTGCTAGAGAATTGGATAAAATACATTACAATATTTGTTGTGCTCTGAAATCAAATCCTGTTATAGTCAATTGTGCTTTTTATCATTTCAGAGTTGATTCAGAAAGTACCAGCTCAGTTCTGGCACAACCATTTCTCCAGCCAGCCATCGCATCTTGGACGTTGTGCTAGTTCAAGAGTGTGAGGGCTGTGAAAGGCGTTACATCTGTTATCATTATCATTTAACATCCGATTTCCATGCTGGCAAGCTGGAGAACTATGCCAAGCTCTATTGTCTGTTTTGGCATGGTTTCTATGGCTGGATGCCCTTCCTAGTGCCAACTGCTTTACAAAGTGTACTGGGTGCATTTTTTGTGACACTAGTACTAGTAGGGGTCACCAAGTACCTTGTGAGACAGAACAAAGTCCCTTTGAAAGCATGGTATGCGCTATACCAAGCCATCCTTGATTCCAAGTGATGGCTGTAGTGTTTGTTAGCTTAGCTTACACAATCCATGCATGGCAAAATATACCAGTCCATCTCAGATAACATTCTTCTATGATCTGATATCTCTACTAGAGCTTGGCAAACAGAAATCTGTAGAACTAAATGTTTACTATCCAAATACACAATAAAATACCTGTAGTGTGTCTGAACTCAAAACCCTTTCTACTAGCTTGTGATACTGCTTCAAATGAAACTGTTATGGTGTGAAGCACAGCCAGTGAAATCTCATCACAACACTGCTATTTCATGATACTGTATCTATCCAGTAAAATATTTTTGCTTGCATCTTATTTGTTTATCTATTGACATCTGTATTGTTTATGCTCGCATAGGTTAGGCATATTACTTAGGCACTCACTGTTTTACAGTCAGACGTCCATCCACTTGATAATCCCAAACTGGTTTTCAAAGGATTTTTCATTCTATTTGTCTTTGAAAGTGCAGAGCTACAGGATCATTTTGTTATGGAATGTAAACAAACATCACTGTTTTTAACTTTTGTGTGGAGCAAGAAATGTAGCATTCACATACATACGAGTTTGATTACATTTGTGTGTCTGCAAAAATCACTCAGCTATGTGTGGTAACATTGCTGTCTTTTCCCCTATCAATGAGTCATCTGTTGGCTTTGCGTCTTCAAAGGCATGTAGAATAAGATATTCCTTACTAGAAAAACAGGTAGGGGTTAGTGACAGTAAGAGCATTCAGCTGTAAAACAATGCCTCAATAATATATTCATTTAACCCATGCTAGCACAGAAAAAAACAAACAAAACAATATATACACACCAGGCTTCCATATAGTTTCCAGCTATAAATTCCACTCAAAGCATTGCTCATCCCAAGGCTACTGTAGAAGACCCTTTTCCAAGGAGGCATGCAATGAGATGGAACTCAAAAACCAAATGGTAACAAAATAAAGTGTCTATCTACACAGCCATACCTGGTGAGTTGGACAAAAAACAGATTTGTCAGATTGACATGTTTGGCTGATTAAATCAATCCCAGTTTAATATTACTGACATCGGTTTTATTGATCACTGTTGACACAATGACATGATGAACTGAGTTGCTGAAAGTAGTCAGTTGTACCTGTACAAAGTAGTTCTTTAGAGCTAACGAGGTTAAATACCATTAACACCAAAATGTCTTTGTTGAGGAATAATATACAGTACCAGTGACAAACTGTTTTATTGTCTATGGATTATTTTCAAAAGAAATTATTTTTTACCATTTAGTCAGAAGGGAATGAAGGATGAAAGTACGAGCAAACCAGATGTCTGGCCCAAATGCTTGCATTGAAGTGGATTCCACTATATATAAAAAAAAAAAAAACTACAGGCCTAGGTAGTGGTGGTAAACTTAGCAACAATTTAAGTCTACCATCCAAGTAGGCTTTGGTGGCCAATTGGATACTCTAAAGATTGCTTTAGTCCACTGATCTAGACTGGTATTTTGTCACACCTGACCAATATCATGAGTGAATTTGATAGACAGAACGTGTAGAAGCCTATTCTCTCTCTGGCAGTTGTGGTGATTTGCTGCACTTGAAAAGACGTACATTATTTACATTATTTAAATTAGACAGATATGTGTTCTCATCTTGTTTGTTGTTACCACAACATTTCAACTGATTTTCTCTCCAGCCTTCATCAGGTGTCCTTGTGGAATTTTTAAACCCAACTCTGGGTTCTTATTCCTAAGATATATTTTTGCAGATGTTATTATTATTATTATTATTATTATTATTATTTACTCAAGGGTTGGGTTCAAAATTCTATCAGGCCACCTGATGAAGGCTGGAGAGTAAATCAGCCGAAATATTGTGGTAACATCAAACAAAATGAGGACACATATCCGTCCAATTTAAATGATGTACAGAATTCCTCATCTCTGAAATATAGAACAGTTAAAAAGACGTGTCAAGCTAAGTAAAACCACTGTTCTCCATTCAGGTGCCGGTGCCACATAAAGTGCACCCATGCCGGAGCTGCATAAATGCATCCATTCTGGTGGCACATAAAAAGTACCCAGTACAGTCTGCAAAATGGTTGGCATCAGGAAGGGCATCCAGCCATAAAAACCATGTCACAACAGACAACTGGAGTCTGGCCAACTCCATTTTCAGATCAGAAATGCATAGCGGTATTTCGTATGTCTTTACGTTCTGAGTTCAAATTCCGCTGAGGTTGACTTTGCCTTTCATCCTTTTGGGGGTCGATAAATTAAGTACCAGTTGCGTACTGGGGTCGATCTAATCGACTGGCCCCCCTCTCCCAAAACTTCAAGCCTTGTGATTAGAGTAGAAAAGAATACAGTGGAAATGAGGTACCAAGTCAACAATGACAATGTGCTACATTACTAGATGACTGTATACAATTCAGCTGGCTTAGTTTAGATTGAATAAGTGATATCATATTTTCTTCATCCAACTGTAAAATACTTGCTTCAGTATCCTTCATCATTTGTAAAAGTCGTCATCTGTGCCAGTGGAGCGCTAACAGCACCGTCCGAGCATGGTCATTGCCAGAGCAGCTGTCTGGCTTCCGTGCCAGTGGCATGTAAATAGCACCATTTGAGTGGGATCGTCACTAGTGTCGTCTTACTGGCACTTGTGCTGGTAGCTCGTGAAAAAACATTCAAGCGAGGTCGTTGTCAATGCCACTGGACTGACTCTTGTGCAGGTGGCACGTAAAAAACACCATTTTGAGCGTGACCATTGCCAGTACCGCCTGACTGGCACGTAAAAGCACCCACTACACTCTCGGAGTGGTTGATGTTAAGAAGGGCATCCAGCTGTAGAAATTCTGCCAGATCAGATTGGACCCTGGTGCAGCCATCTGGTTTGCCAGTCCTCAGTCAAATCGTCCAACCCATGCTAGCATGGAAAGCGGACGTTAAACGATGATGATGATGATGATACAATGCATGTTGGCAGAGGTGGATCAACAGTATCATTACAACATTGGAGAAAAGGTCTTGTAATATTTGTTTTGTGTTCAAATCCTACCATGGTCAATGTTGCTCTTCATCTTTTTGAGGTTGATAAAATAAAGCATCAGTCAAGTATTGGAGTAGATTCAATCAACTAAAGCTATTACTGCCAATCTCTGGCCATTTGCTATGTTAGAAATTATAATTATTATTATTAAGGTGGCAAGCTGGTAGAATCGTTAGGTGAAATGCTTGGCGGTATTTCGCCTGTCACTACGTTCTGAGTTCAAATTCTGCTGGGGTCAACTTTGCCTTTCATCCTTTCAGGGTCGATTAAATAAGTACCAGTTATGCACTGGGGTTGATGTAATTGACTTAATCCTTTCCCCCAAATATGAGGCCTTGTGCATCCAATAGAAAGGATTATTATTAAGGTAGTGAGCTGGCAGAGTTGTTAGCAAGCTGGGTGAAATGCTCAGCGGTTTATTCGTCTGTCGCTACATTCTGGGTTCAAATTCTGCCAATATTGACTTTGCCTTTTGTCCTTAATAAATTAATAATTTAAATACCAGTGAAACATTGGATTTGATGTAATTGACTAGTCCCCTCCCCACAAATTTCAGGTTTTGTGCTTTTAGTAGAGAGGATTATTACCTCCACCTTAGCGAAGACAGAGGTATTGTTTTCAGCTGTGTTTATTTGTTTGTCCATGGACAAGATATCTCAAGAACTGCTGGATGAATTCGGATGAAACTTTCAGGGATGTTTGGCGTCGTGACTGCCACAAACTGATTAGATTTTGGGATCGATCTGGTACTGGGCAAGGATTCAGGATTATTTTTCAGGCTTTTGAGAGCGGTCAGGTTCATTTTGAGTATTCCCGTTTGAGAGCAGTCGAGTTTATTGCATTGAGAGGACGTTGGTGCTGCCTTGATGGAGGTTTGTGGTCTCTGAGCGCTCTTGTTATTATTTTCAGAGTCAATTTCGTCTATCATCCATTTAGTTAAAATACTAGTGCTTTAGTAGGGATCAACCTAATTGACTATACCTTCTTCCCCATTATTTCATACTTTTATATTAATTCCCTATAATCTGCAGAACTGATCACCTGCCATAGCTATACACATAAGCATTATCTCCACTATCATAATCACTTTTATATTCAATTCTACCCAACTCTAACCCAAAGTAACACAGTTATTTTTACTCGTCTTTGTACTCAAATCAATTCCTCAGTGAATCAGATGCAAGTACGAAGATTCGAAGAAAGTAAATTAAGAAAACATATCAGCAGAGTTATTGCCCTTGAACACTGAGGTTTGTACTTTGCAATAAGAATCTTACGAAAACCTTTTATTCCTTGGTGGATACTTCGAAGTATTCCTCGCTTTAGCAGGTATATTTACTTCTGAGAAATATAAATACTAAAGCTTTTTCTTCATATCTACGTTGGTTATTGACTGCATTATTTGTCATCAGGTCAGAACTTGGCAGGATTTGAAATCAGTAGATTTCAAACAAACTGTAAAAGAAAGTATTTAATCTAATAACTGTGTACCATTTCTACTAAGTTACCAACCTATTATCGTCATCTAAATATTCATTATCCCAAAAGAACACATCAAAGCACTTTTAAAGTCTCATTTCGCTCAGGATCTTACATGCTATTCATCATCATATTACGTCCGCATGTATAGGAGAGGTTGTCACGGTCGGAGTTAGTTCTTATTCAGAGTTATTGCCCTTGCAAAATCAGTTCTCGCGTGTACGTTTCATTAGTTGAGGGATGTTTAATTATAGGCAATTAAAAGGGGATCACGAGTTCAAATTCACAGCAACTCTGTACAGGGCACAACATTCTGTGTCCCACAGGTTGTCTGGCAGTTAAAAAATAGGACAGGTGCTATGAGAAAAGTTTCTTGCCGGAAACCGGTATCCATCCATGGGAAGATGTCTTTCATTTATTTAGTTACAACTAAATTGAGAGATCATGCAGGACATAGATATCCTTCAGCTACATCATCGTTTAACGCCCGCTTTCCATGCTGGCATGGGTTGGACGATATGACTGAGGACTGACGAACCAGGCTCCAATCTATCTGGCAGAGTTTCTACAGCTGGATGCCCTTCCTAATGCCAACCACTCCGAGAGTGTAGTGGGTACTTTTACGTGCCACCAGCACGAGGGCCAGTCAGGCGGTACTGGCAACGGCCACACTAAAATAATGTTTTTTATGTGCCACCTGCACAGGAATCAGTCCAGTGGCACTGGCAACGACCTTGCTTGAATGTTTTGTTCACGTTCCACCGGCACAAGTGCCAGTAGGGCGACGCTGGTAATGATCATGCTCAAATGGTGCTATTTACGTGCAACCGGCACAGAAGCCAGACAGCTGCTCTGGCAGTGATCCCACTCGGATGGTGCTGTTAGTGCTCCACTGGCACGGATGCCATTAAAGGATTATCAATTGTTTTTTAATGTTATATACAAGGCATGGGTATGTGGTTAAAAAGTTTGCTTCCCAACCACATAGTTTTGGGTTCAATTTCACTGCATAGCACCTTCAGCAAGTGTCTTTTACTATAGTTAACAAAAGTCGTGCATACGGAATTGGTAGATGGAAACTGTGTAGAAGCCTATTATGCGTGATGTGAAGGGTATGTATACTTGTGTCTCCTTGTCTTGATGTCACATGGTAGCTGTAAATGAGTGTCATTGTCACTGATTTCCAATATTCTGTAGAAACGTGTTTGGCTATGGAGAAATAATAACTTGCTGGGAAATAGGTGAGGATCGATGACAATAGGGGCATCAGGCCATAGAAAATCTGCCTCAATAAACTCCGTCTGATCCATGCAAGCATGGAAAAATGGCCGTTAAAATTATAAGGATGCTGTTACCATTAGGATAACATAATGGAGAGGATGTAAAAATCCAGTCAGTCTTTTAGAGCCTGCTTTTTTAGTTATACTAAGAATTAAATTATTTCTGAGTCAATGTTTCACCCTTTTTGATGACAATTTGTATTGGCCAGCATCCCTTCTTAAATCTTTCACGTTGATATAAAAAAGAAGATGAAATTTAATTTTGAATTCCCAGCACTTTTCAAATGAATTTCTATCATCCTTGGTTGGGAAACATTGCTCCAAGAGGTTGAGGGGCTATCTTTCGATTTGATGTGAAGAGACGTCAGGTAAAAGCACATGGGTTTTGTTTACATCTAATCGGCTAACCCTAACAGGTCGATTAGATGTAAACAAAACCCCATGTGCTTTTACTGTGGACTAACCATCAGACAAGTGGTGTTGTTCACTTCATAATCTTCTGTGGGAACATGTCCAGCCATGGCGAAAATTATCTTGTTTGGAAGTGGGTTTGGGACAGCAAAAAGGGCATCCGGCCATAGAAAATCTGCATCAATGAATTCCATCTGACCCATACTAACATGGAAAAGGTGAACGTTAAAACAATGATGATGAGGAGAAGGAAGAGGATGATGATGATGATGATGATGAACATACACAAAGGAGGAACCATGAACAGAGCATGGGTCGTTTATGAAAAACATACATGTGAATAACAAGTTGATTTAAATATTCCAATATTAGCATCAAAAGGATATTACAAAGTGCTTTAATAACGAGGATTTGTTTTTGGCAGAAAGTTTTCATGGCTGTTGGGTGAGAGACTGGTGGAGAAGCCTTTAGACTTTTGTGCAAAACAGTTAGAAGAGATTCTACAGATTTTTCTTGGTCTTTAAGCCAACTGTTTTCATTCAATTCCTAAAGAAAAAAACAGGATAGAAACCGTTCAATAGTTGTCATGTAAGGAAAAGGAATGAATATTCTTTAACCAAAAAGGGATTCTAGCTTGTCTGTTGGCAGTCTCATGATGATATTGTTAACCCATAAAGCGCTAGGATTTGCACTTACATAGCATGGACTGCTGAGCACATTTTATGAAAAAGAGACTACCAACGCACACATAAAAAACAAAAAATAGTTAAAATATCTTCTTAGTATATAATGGTGGCAAGTTTTACATCATCTGAAAAGTCATTAATTGAACTATTACTCCTCTTGCATTCTGGGGGTATTGAAGCGTTTGAGTGACATTAGACCCTAACAAATGCCCATAAATTAAATGCATCTATTTGGGCCACGATCGTGGCCTGTTGACCTCTGCCTGATGGCCACAATTGTGGCCCATCGCGCTTTATGTGTTAATACTTGTATTTCATTCTGAGAGAGGTGGTGAAAGTACCACAATAATTCAGCCTACAACATTCTTTCTGTCATTGGTATTTTACTAATCACGATTCTTTTAATCCAACAGGTAAGAATTTGTAATCAATACTCAATGCTAATGAAATGTTTGTTAGTTACACAGTAATATAATTTTGAACAGATTTTTTTCTCTTATTTTCAAATACAATGTAATATAATTTTTTTAAGAATCTGGAATTTTGACAGAGAAAATAAAAAGATTTATGGAAGTAAAAGATTTTAGTTATAAACAGTATGAAATAGGACACAAGAAAATGGTTTAGATTTGTAAAATAGATAAAAAGAAAATGACAAGCAATATTTTATGTAAAGATGGTATTGAGACATTTAGTAATGTTGTTTAAGCAGTAATGAAAAAGTCTGATGAACCTCAAAATGGAAATAATAATGATAGTCATGACAATGATGATGATGATTATGATGGTATGGGACAGTGAATTATTGAGTATGTCAATATCAATGATGTTTAGTAGTAGCAGTAATCGAAATTTTCAAATACCTCCAAAATTTCAATACACAATTCCAGAGCTCTGCATGAGGCTTCAATCTCGGAATCAAGCGATGATGAAATCCAGCTAGTCATAGCTTCAAGATGGAAGGCTGTGACATTCTTTGGTGCTGTTGGGTCATTGTATTGGGAGAGATCAAATAGATAATAGCTGAGCATTTTCCGAATACTTCTGACCGAACAGAATGAAATGAAGAGTTCAAACACCTGAAAAGTTGAAAGAAAATTATTTAATGAGATGCTTAAGAAAAGAAGGACAAACACCACAGAATGGCTGATATGTCTAACATGGACCACGTCTGTGACCAAAATACAGGATGGTAGACAGATATCATACTTGGATTGTATTTTTATAAAGCAGCTTTCTCAAATGTAATTTCTAAAAATGGTGCAGGAGTGGCTGTGTGGTAAGTAGCTTGCTTACCAACCACATGGTTCCGGGTTCAGTCCCACTGCGTGGTACCTTGGGCAAGTGTCTTCTACTATAGCCTTGGGCCAACCAAAGCCTTGTGAGTGGATTTGGTAGACGGAAACTGAAAGAAGCCCTTCCTATATATGCATGTGTGGCTGTGTTTGTCCCGCCAACATCGCTTGACAACCGATGGTGGTGTGTTTACGTTCCCGTAACTTAGCGGTTTGGCAAAAGAGACTGATAGAATAAGTACCAGGCTTCCAAAGAATAAGTCCTGGGGTCGATTTGCTTGACTAAAAGGCGGTGCTCCAGCATGGCAGCAGTCAAATGACTGAAACAAGTAAAACAGAAAATGTTATTTACACATTACTTAGTATCAGCTCATAGCAGGATTGTGTGAAAATGCTCATGTGAAGGTTAGTGACACCTGTTGGCAGGGCTCAATTAGTGTTAGTTGAAGGTAACAAGATAAAAGAATTACTCAACAAGCTAAGAGCATACCTTTGTAGCAGTCAGTGCAGAGCAACTTCCTAAAAGTACAAAGACTTCCTTCAATGATGCAGAAAGGTGAGTAAACCTGATGTAAAAATAAAATAAAATAGATAACTAGAAAATAAATAGAATAAATTAGACCATGGAAGAACCATTTAATAACACACAGACCTGTTAAATTCAATTTAGATTTCAATTTATTTCATAAGTTTTTAAATTCTATATATTTTTTCCCCTCACCCTTTTGCAACTTGGTCACTGACACTGTTCTACTGTAATGGAACAGTTGTCAGGTTCGCAGTTTTGCAATGAAAATTTTGGTAGTAATGAGTATTATTATTAAATGGCTAGAGTCACTCTTACATGATGTCGTTACGTCAGTTCCTACACCCAATCTCAGATCAAGTCTCTTGCTAAACAGGCGCAACTCTAAACATAGAAAATAAATAGAATTAAAGAATCTACATAATTTCATAGACCATTGTTACCTGGAAAAATATATCATCACTATCATCAATGTAATAATCATTCTTCCCAGCAGGAATAGTTGAGACAGGTTCACAAGTTAACAAACATATACATACTTCACTTCAATGTCATCTCATCTGCTAAGTCTATTTCAGGTTTGTCCTAATTCTTTCTTCTCTAGTCTATATTTGTCTGTTGCAAGTCAAACCTTTGTGCTGGATTTGGTCAGACATTTTAAAGTATTTCCATCAACACAATATGCCTTTTTTTTCACTGATTACAATGAATAAAATAACTAAATAATTAAGAAAATATAGTGTCAGGTAGTTACTGGTAATAGTAGCAATTAGTTAGAGAGGCATGTACAAAGAAGAAAACTGATATCTGTTGAGATTTATGATAAAAAATATTCTTTTCATAAACAAACAAAAATGCTGTCATTACTACAAACACCAAAAGAATTTGAATGTTACTGTTCTTGGTGTGATTGTAACAGCAATCAAAGTGTGGTAAGTTGGTGCTGGTGTTGCTATCATTCATTGTTTAGCTGCTGTCAGCTTGGGTCAGCAGCTGTGTGCATCTGTTCGCTGTCTATCTGCTGTTTCTCAATGCTCCCTGTCTAAGTAGCTAAGGTGTACTGAATTTATATTGATGGTTAGGCTCAGAAAGAAGTGTTCCAAAAGATTAAATGGTTACTAGAGCCAGTTCCACACAAAGTCCTCATTGGTCAGATCTTTTTCTATCATGTGAGTAATATTCTAGCAAGTTGCGACATCGGATATAGTGATCTGATTACTGAATATTCCCACTACAGGCACAACACCTTAGATTTATAAGACTGAGGGACTGTGATGTGGTTACATTCATTATGTTTCCAAAATTACAAACAGAACAAGTTAAATGAAATGGCTTTAAACAGGGGCACCAGTTTGATTGCGTGGTCCTTTAGTTCTCTTCACAATCAGGTAGTTCCAACCAAAAACGACATGGGTGGGAAGTGAACTGACAACAAAACAAACATTCAGTTACAGATCAACAATTCTACTTACACTGCAAGGAGCTGCTGTATTTTGGAATTCTTCATCATATCAATAAATAAATCAATGGCATAGAGACGACTGGTTCCTGATTCACCATTAATAACAATATTAAACATCATCTTGAACGTCTGGTTGATGTTGTTGGCATTGAACAGCTGACAACAAAATTGGGAGTAAATGAGAAACAAATATTTATTTGGTAAAATAAAGAATATGGAATAATCTAGAAACAGAATCTCTGATAATTCATTTTAGAAAATATAAACATGTGTAGATCAATCTCTTTTTCATTTGACTCTATGTAAGTGTGAATATATCCATATACAAAAGATACACACAATACAAGACCTTTGCTTCCTCAAAGGTAACTGGTTTTGTATCACATCCACACTAGCACTCCTAACCCTTTCATCTCTTCCTCCTCCTCCTCTTGCCACCAATATTGTATCCCACCCCAACATTGATCATTATACCTAGTCCTTCCACCTCAGAATATTGAAATTCTTATGCTGTATATATATGTTTTTCCTGTGGCCATCTACTGGGCAGATGACCACTAGAGAGAAACATTAACCACATTGATATCACAGAGGTGTCAGAGGATGTGCAAAGGCCATGGGCATGGCCTCTTCCACCAGATCAAAAAAGCCAAAAAAAGTTTTAACTAATTTCACACATCCAAAAGATTATGCTTACTTTTCTCTCTGGCCAATATAAGTTTTATGTCGAGAAATATTAAAACATATAAATGTATGTGTGCATGACTACTTACTTACAAAAGTTTACACATACATACAGACACAAAATTACACAATGCAAAGGTAAAGATTGTTTGCCAACATAACATGGCAGTTCTGGTTTAGGACTAATGTTGCTGTAATTTAGCCCCAAGAGACATCGTTTCCAGCTGGCTATACAACATGATCTGTGTCCTTACATTTTCGAACAAAGGAATCTAGCACCCCTTGTTCGAAAATATAAGGACATAGATCATGTCATATAGCCAGCTGGAGATGATGTCTCCTGGGGCTAAATCACAGCAACATTCGTCCTAAACCAGGACTGCCATGTTATGTTGACAAAAATCTTTACTCCAAAGTACTGTTGCTGAAAATCTCTTGTTGTGAGATTTAAAAATAGTAATTTTGTAAAGCAAAGGTACGTTAACAGTCTATAACTATAACAGTCAGACAAAATGAAAATGTAAGTATTTCAATAATAGTAATAATAATAAAAGTGACTGGTAACTTACTTTGTTGCCTAATTCCTCTTGAAGACACAAACTGGTGAGTATGGAGAGTGAGAAGATTATCATGCTCAAGTTATTATGAGACAGAAACGGGATCAAAGTCAGCTTCAGCTTGCGAGATACTTCCTACAAGTAAAATAGAAATATTCATTATCATCATCATTGTTTAAGGTCTGCCTTCCATGCTGGTATGGGTGGGGTGGTTTGACAGGGGCCAGCCAGGCAGAAGCCTGCACTAGACTTCTGTGACTGTTTTGGCAGGATTTTTACAGCTGGATGCCCTTTCCAGCAGAGTGGTCTTAGTGCTCTTTACATGGCACAAGCACAGGTGAGGTTAGTTTTGGCAAGGTTTTTACAGCTGGATGCCCTTGCATACATAAATACACATATGGAGAGGATGTGTGTGCATAAGGTCAAACAGAATTTGTTGAAGCAGATTTTCTACAGCCAGATGCCCTTCCTGTCACTAACCCTCACCTGCTTCCAAGCAAGGTTAAATTTCTCCATGGCCAAACAGGTTTTTCAGGAAAGACTGGAAACAAACAACCTCACCTGTATGATGATTATGCGTATGTGTGTATGTAAGAATGTGTAAGTGTGCATATAGGGGGTAGTGATCTTGATATGTGTGCATGTGTAAGTGTGGGTGTGTGGGTGCTGAGACGTGGTCATAAATGCCTGCACAGAGCTTCCAGGACAGTCTGCTTCAACATGTAAAACTGGGGGTAACAGTCAATCCCTATCTATCTATATATATAAAAATGAGAATGTGTGTCTGTCTGTGTGTGTGTGTGTGTGTGAATCCCTAAAACTCAAGAACTACGCAACCAATTTCATTCAAATTTTACAGATGCCTTACTTAGGGTTCCAGTTGTGTTTTAGTCAAAAAAATTTTTTTACTTCTTGCAGAGTTCGAGTCCAAGGCAACATAATATCTCCTCCACTATTTAAGTATTATGTGTCAAAAGTGAAACAAAAACACTCATGTCAAATACTTTCACTTTAAAAATGAAACTATTCCACTAACTGAAACAATCACATTTCGATACTGTAATGACAGATACTTTCAGAGAGAGAGAGAGAGAGAAAGAGAGAGAGAGAGATGTATATGTATACATATAGATGTATATGTACACGTATATGTATAGATATATATATATAGATATAGATCTATATGCATACATGTATATGTATACATATGTGTAGATGTATATATATATAGATGTACATGTAATATGTACACATATATACATGCATACAGATATCTATACATATATACACCTATCACACACATACACATGGACACAAACACACACGTTAGTCATTTGTTTTCTTATCCAAAACTACGTCAAAAGTACTGAATGGATCTTTATGAAATTTGGAAATTACATTCTATGCATAACGGCCATAACTCCCATGAAAATTCATATATTTTTGATGTTGATGAAATTTTAACCCGAACATAACATGAGCATTATTTGTAATTCAACGGTACAACAGTGTAAGACTACCCTTTCAGATATACTTACATTGTGATTTCTGCAATGTGGTGCATAAATTGTCAAGTAAATGAGACGCATCTTTGCCTCCACTGATTCACTTGCAAAGTGTTGAGTAAAATTATTTCATTGCAGACCTCCTTTGAGTCTTTTTATTATCACTGCGACACACATAGTACCCAGTTGGTAACATTGATTTCAAGGCCTTCCCAGATGAGAGACTGGTTGTTCTAAGACATTTATCAATTGTAAATTTTGTCTGCAATTTGGAAATTATATTCTATGCATAACGGCCATAACTCCCATGAAAATTCATATATTTTTGATGTTGATGAAATTTTAACCTGAACATAACAGATGAGCACTGTCTGTAGCTGGTCTTCTCTTGGAAGAGCCCCGCTTCTCACATGGACAACTGTATGTTGGCTGCTCAAGAGTGGGCAGCAAAAAAAACCTATTTGCATATGCTCCACAAGGGAAAACAAGGAACATTGTTTACGAGGTGTTATAATCACAACAGCAAGAAAGTATGTACATGATCACCTTCTTTTACGAAACTTCACTGACTTTCATATATTTATATTGATATACATTCTCTATATATAAAGATGAGAATGTGTGTCTGTCTGCCTGTGTGAATCCCTAAAACTCGAGAACTACACAACTCTCTTTTACAAACCCAGTGAAAATACATATATTTCATATGTCAAAGAAATTCAAGCAATACATATAACACCAAAGTTAAAAACATTCCCAACAATTCCACAATCCCCAACCTCCAGAGCTATTGAAGAAACTGTTATCATCAACTGACCAAGATTCCTAACATTTGCAAAACAAAATTAGACAATACGATGCTGTACTACAGATGACATCATTTCGAACCACAAGAGATTTAACTGAGGCAGCATTCATCCAAACTTTCAAGATCCAACCTCAGATTTATCATCGCATTGTCTCTCTACTACCTCTGTCAAATGAATCACCAAAATTGGCCTTTCATTATTTATAATCTGTACCTGTTTGTTTGGTTACGAAATAAAATACACAAAACGTGTATTTACTTTATATACATATGAGTTGAAAACTTTCTTCTAGCATTCCACTTAATATCTATGTTCCATGCTGGCATGGATTGGAGAGTTATTAATGTAGAAATATGGTATCGTAGCTACTAACAGTTGAGGGTTGCGTAGTCTAGACGGCGTTTTTAGATTTCATTATTCTCTTTAACCCGGGCAACGCCGGGTATTTCTGCTAGTATATAATAAACTTGTTGCTGTTTGTCATCTGACATCCCTGGGCAAAATTTGAAATGTTTGATGCCACATCATGTGACAGATCATATCACCAGGTAAACTGTCCAACCCATGTTTCTCATCCTTCTCTGTTGTGGATGTGACTTCACCTGCTCTCTTTATGGATCTTGTTCAAAACAGGGGCACCAGTTTTCATTAATGTTTTATGTAGTGTTTTTGGTACCGAAAGACTTTCAAACTTCGTATACTTATCTATTTTGTATTATAGAACAGAAAAAAATTTTTGTATTCGGATTTATTTCATGTAAAAAATTGTCTTATTTCGATAATTTCAACCAATCACTGACAAGTATTCAGCTGTT